>NC_056570.1:25263229-25265557 GCF_013358625.1 Macadamia integrifolia | reverse complement strand
CCCCCTCCCCCTCCCCCTTCTCAAAATCTGACGTGAAGGTTTCCTCCAATAAAATGGACTTTATATGGGCCTTACAAAGTCTTTAGAATATGCTATTGGTTAATTTTTTTTTTTTTTTAAATGAAATGTCCTATTAAGTTAGGAGCATCAGATACCCTTAAAATCTTTATTTCATACTTCATGGTAGTGGAAGTTAAGATTATATTGAGGGGGCTCTCAACCCATTGGGGTAAATGGATCAGGATTGTAGTCAGTCAGTTTTGATCAGTGATCTATGGATACAAACCTTACACCAAGAACGATCGATTACAATTCTTGGCCTGGATTTGATACCCTAGTTCAAACAACCTTAAATCATTCTTAAGTCTTTAACAAAAACACCCTCTCTCTTCTTCTTCTTCTTCTTGGACATTTTCCCTGCCGAAGGGCAATGTCGGTGAGCCCAAACATTGTCGACATCATCATTTACACATGCAGCGATCTTCAGATAAAATCAAACCCCATACCCAACTCCAAAATTAAAAAAATTAAAAATATTTCAAGATCAGACAAACTTCTTCGGTAATCTGCATCTTTAATAGATTATCCAACATAATTATTCATGTATTAAATTGTAAATAACAAATAAACTAGCTAATCCGATCACATGGGAAGACCAGAAGTGACATCTATCTATTGTTTCAAACTTGTTATCTATTAGTCTAAACTTTCAAAGCACAGCTGTCATGATGTTATCTTCCATCTATAAATTAATATTTCTGTTCTTATTATGCATACAAGCCATTTTCGTTGAACAAAGACCTGTCTAAATTCAGTGGTAAGGCCTTGGAATAAAGTCTATAGCATTTTACACGTTTGGGTCAATCGAAGGAGTCGGCCAAGTGAGATTGTTGCAAGTGGTTATGGTTCAGGACAGGATCCGGTTTCTGTGGAGTGGCTTTGAAAAATAGTATACCTGTGGAAAAGAAAAAAAAAATGGAAAAATTTGAGTTTGTGTAAACTTCCGCAACCTTCATGTGTTATTTCAACTTTTCTTTCAATAGAAAAGTCATAAACATAATTACCCAGAGGGGGTAGCGTAGTTGATGAACAAGGAACTTGGTACGAGCCATAAATTCAGACATCTTAAGTTTGACTCCCATTAGGCACATTTTGGGCCACTTTCATGGGGTGTTTAGTGCTCTTCACTACTTTCAATGAAAGTTGAATGGTGGAGTTAGTATGGGCTGAAGGCCTGGATACCCATCATTAGCAAAAAAAATAAGTCATAAACATAATTTAACTGTTTGTAACCTTATTTCAACTATCAGAGGTTGTTCAAAACTTGGAAACAACCTCTTTTTCCTATTAAAAAAAATACTAAATAACAGTCCGAAAGACTTAAAACTCAAGACCTCCGGGTGAGCATGGGTTTTGTGCACACCACAGCTCACCACCTGCAATTGTTGTTACCTGAAATTAGATACTATTCATTCACTATTCATTAGAAAAATATAATAAGAGTCTCTTTTTCTTCCTATAAAATTCATTTGGCAACTCAGTTCAAGAATTCAAGAAAACATGGCTAACAACTTTCCAATGTTTCTACTCTTACTTTGCTTATTTCCTCAATTCTTCTTGGCAAGGTGCTCAGGTCCCCTTGCTCCTGCCTTATATGTATTTGGAGATTCTTTGGTAGATAGTGGAAACAATAATTTCCTCAATACTTCTGCAAAAGTGAATTACAAACCATATGGCATAGACTTTCCAGCTGGTCCAACAGGCAGATTCACTAATGGCAATACTATTGCAGATTTTTTAGGTAAGGGAGAAAATCAGCTTGAAAATATACAGTGATATATCTTGAAATTATTTTGCTTCCTTGTGAGTCATTGCTGGCTTTGGCTTATGCTTTGAGTGATTCTTTGTTCTCTTTGGGGATCCTTTCCAGTTCTTTGAAAAAAAATTGATATTAACTAAAACGATTTTAGAGTAAAATTTGCCTTCTTTCCACTGTATAGAATAAACATTCTTCCTTAATTTGTCTTGTGATCCTAATGATTTTTGTGAGTTTTGATTGCCAGCTCAGTATCTTGGGTTACCTGTTGTCCCTCCATACTTGGGTCTTTCAAAGGCGCAAAAGAGTAAAACAATTACTGGAATCAATTATGCATCAGGATCAGCTGGCATCCTCCAAAATTCAGGAAAAGTATTAGTAAGTTCTTATGCTACCTAGTTTTCAATCACAATGTATGTGAAAGTTCAAAGAGTAGTGGTAATGCTCACATTAATATGGACTATCTTCTTTATTATACTATCCTTGATTTTTTTTTTTTTTTTTTTTTTTTT
>NC_056570.1:25223284-25263209 GCF_013358625.1 Macadamia integrifolia | reverse complement strand
GGGGGTGGGGGGGAGAGATTTGTGGGGGTGTGTTGAGAATTCTGGGGCTATGTTGAATATATTAATCATTTTGAAGAAATGAAGATTTTGTAGAATTTATCCTAACTTATGGATTTGTGATGCAGGGAATGAATTTAGAGTTGCAGAAACAGATAGAGTTTTTCCAGGAGACTGTTAACCATTACTTGCCAAAGAACTTTAAGACCAAGGAAGAGTTTTCCCAGTACTTATCCAAGTCAATTTTTGTGGTAGAGATAGGCAACAATGACTACTTGGCAAACTATCTCCTACCAGCATATTACAATAGCAGTCACCTATACAGCCCAGTTCAATTTTCTGGCATTCTCTTGAAAAAACTCAAACATCATTTACAGGTATTGACATAAACACATCAACCCTTTTGACTGATCATTAAGTTCTTCACATTTAATCTCAATTGTGGGTATACAATCACAGGATCTTTATAATTTGGGAGCCAGGAAGATTTTGGTATTCAATATCGCAGCTGTTGGGTGTATACCATCAAAATTATACAGCAAAAACCTTACAACTGGATGTGTTGAGGATGACAATCAGTTAGTATCCATCTACAATGAAGGACTTCCAGATATATTACAAGAACTAAGTGACACCCTCAATGGTTCAACTTTTGTTCTTGGTGACCTTTATGGGTTCATCTATGATGTGAATCAAAACCCTTATAAATATGGTCAGATTTTGCCACTAATCAACTCCAAAAAGCCTTCCATGTACTTTTTCTTGTTTAGATGATTAAGCCTTACTATACTGTTGCAGGGTTCACAAATAGAAGCCCATGTTGTGTTATAAACAATGCAACTTCTGCGTGCCAAGAAGATGTCCCACCTTGCGTAAATAGGACTTCACATATCTTTTGGGATAGTGCACATCCATCTCAACAGACAAACTTGTTGCTTGCGACTGATTGCTTCATTGGTACTACACAGTGTACTCCAATAGACATCCTGAAGCTTACACAGAAACAATAAGGCACTACGGTGAACAGGAAGAGGTTCTCCCCAAGTACTCCCGCCCCAGTTTTCCCTTCTATGTAATGGCCCCATAGTGGGGGCAACTTGATCCCTATTGTAACGATCTAGCCTTTTATTCATGATATTGTCCGCTTTGACCCATATAAGGAAACCACTATTTATCAATAATTTAGGATCTCTCCCTAACAAATATGGGAGTAAAGAGCACGCTCCCCTCAACGTCTCTCCCTTGTCTTGCCCAACTTTGGTACTCGATGACTAGATTATTTCTTGTGCGTGATACTCATCGCATCACACCCCGAGTCACCACTCTATCAACACACTTCGCCTCCCCCCTCGCTTCAACTCCCCTACTACTACGGAGAAGAGGGAGAGGAAGTGGTTGAATATAATAATAAAGGGAAAAATGAAAAGGTAGAATTTTAAATATAAAAATTACAAGAAAGAGAAGATGAGAGGCAATTTTAGAGAGCGGGTTGTCAGTATGTGGGTTGCCACGCTATTAGCACTAACTAGCTTTGCAAAAGAGTTGTTACCCTCCTATGAATAGGGATGTAAACGAATGGGATACGGATCGAATTTGGATCGGATGTATTTGGATCCGGATATTTTTTATCAGATATGGAGACTCTAAACGAATACGAATACGGATTAAATTCGGATTTTCAACTATCTATTTACTCTCTTACTTGTGTAATCCAGACCTTCCTCCCCCCCCCCCCCAATGTATATAATTTGCACTTAATCTAGCTTTCTAGGTTGTGTTAACCATTTTCCTCATTCTCTAGAACCTGTTTAAACTTCAAAAACCCTCAAAATCATTAATTGATTATTTATTAATAGGATCGGATAATTATTTTTTTGGATAATTCGGATTTTAATCCAGCCAGATACCCTTATTCAGATATGAAAACCCCTAAATGAATACGAATGCGAATGCGAATTCAAATTCGGATTTTGACTATCCATTTACATCCCTAACTACTCACAAGAGAGCATTTGGACTCAAAGCTACATGGGTATTGTAAGTTGGGGGTACTAGAGTTGCATAGGGGCTACAAACTACGGGTGCGGTGAATTGAACTGGTGGGTGGGTGAAGAGTTGGGAAGTGGGATTAAGTATGAGCACAGGGATCAGGAAGGGAGAATCGTAGTTGAGGGCCAGAAACAGAGACAAAGATGGAGATGAAAATAGAGAGAAGGGGAGAAATTACCACCCAAAAAAAAAAAATCTCATTTTAAAAAAGAAGTGAGAAATATTATATCGGTAAAAAAAAAAAATTAAAAATAAAAAAATAAAATAAAAAAAAGAGAGGAAAGAGAAAAGTGGTTACAGCAATCACTTGTAACCATCTTGGCTACAAACAGATTTTTATTTAACAGGTGTATATAACTCAATTGCTATTAGATTTAATTTTCACTGAATGTATTTGAAGCATATGATTTATTTTCATACATAATAAGAATAAGAACAATATCGATCTTAGGTTTCCTTTCATTGGATCATGATTTACCTGGTTGGATAAACCCAAAATGTTCCAAAGTAAAATATTTTAACAAAAAAATTGGGAATAGGGTGATAGAAAATAGTCACACTTTCTAATAGTAGTAATTTATTGCAAATTTTTATTGTTATATACTTTTCTTTTCTTTTGAATAAAAATATATTAAATCAAAATAGCAAAGTAAAACATCAAAACCAACAAAGGAAAGCCTTATGGGGACCCCAAACTAAAGATTTAAACAAGAAATTTAATGATGATTCATCAAATGCCAAGGATGCAGGAAACATCTAACAAATGATGATACATCAAAAATAGAAGGAAAGAAACAACTATAGAAGGATGATACATCAAGAAACCAAGGTGGGAGAGAGAGATAATAGGAAGGTCCCACTATGGGGGGATCCCAAACAAATAATCTAAACAAGCAATCAGATGATGGTACATCAAAAGCCAGGGAAGGGGAAACAACTAAGAAATGATGATCAATCAAAAATAGAGGTAAAGAAGCAACCATAAAAAAGATGATACATCAAGAAACATGGGTGGAAGGGAAAGCTAAGATGAAGGTCCAACAAGGCAAGATGCCTATTTCTTAAAGTACCTAGGCAATGCATTGGTTGAAGCCTATATTTATCTCAAAAGTATTGACTTTCCATTTCTGTTCCATATTATGTGACGAGAAGGTCCATCTTCTTTTATTTTTTTCCAACTTCTTTTTTAATCAAAAAATAAATATATTAAACTCAAGAGGGGGAAAGAGCGAAAAGGTCAACGAAAAGATAAACAAAAGAAACATAAGAACAAACACAATATCTAAGGCCGATGCCGAACAAAGAGCTAACATAAGCCATGCAAGAGGGAAAAAAACAAAGATCATCCTCGAAAGATGGAACCAAGCACTCCAAAGCTCTTAAGAAGGAGGGAGCATGATCGGAATGTTACTGAAAAACATGATGAAACAAAATACTAAAGGTAAGCTTTCCAATACAATCACTTATTGACTTAGCCCTAAAATGTTTTAAATCCACTCCCATTCTCCTTGAAAATGAAGGATTGTTCGTTGATGAGGCCAACACTTACTGAGGACTCATTTCCAAATAGATCTAGAGAAATTAAGGACAATAGAAGAAAAAGTGGTTTACGTTTTTTAGAGTTACAACGTAACTACAATCAGAGATTAGAAAATTTCTCCTATGGAGGAACTCCTAAATTGGGAGCAATAAAGGCATAACATGCTAAATTGTAAAACTATGTCTAGAAATATTCAAACTAAAGCAGCCAATCCTATGCCAAGGAGCCTTCAGAGATTTTGATGTAATCAAACTCTAGGCATAGGTAGAGCTAAATTTCTTTGAAAAGCTTGGAAACCATAAAATTAAAACACCACAACCTCTAGGTCTCATCAAAGAAGAAAATAGATTAGACCAAATATCATCTCGTTACTGGAAATACTAACACCCGGACACCAAATATCATCTCGGATAATGGACGAGAAATTGGTTATACTATCAGAACCAGCATCACATCTTACATGGTTGTCATATCTAGAAATAAGCTCACCATTAGGATGCCAATTATTAAGCCAAAGATATGTAAACAAATAATAGTACTGATAGATGTCTTCGAAACCCATGATGCATCATTTAGACAAGTGGTAGTCCAAATGAAGCCTGACTTTAACTATCTAGAGTATACCCAGTTAACCAAATGTTTTTATTTCTAGACGTTATATATATTCCAGATAGGTTTAGTGATGTCCGCAAGATTAGATTCCTTGATTCTTAGAACACCCATACCACTTTCGTCTTTTCTAACAAACTTTTGCCCAATTAATAAGATCAAGGAAATTAAGGCTTTCCTAACCTTCCCAAAAGAAAAAAAATATATAATGGAATCTACCTTAAATATAATGGAAGCTGAAATCTCAAAAATACCAGACTAATAGATATATGAATTTTGTAGTCCTGATTTAATAAGTTCAAGCTAGTTTGCATAAGAGGTAATCTTACTTTTTCATAATCATAATCTCTTCTGAAGCCTATCTAACTTATTATATACTTATATGGCAAAAGTATAAGTTCGAACCTTTTCCATTTTATCTTTGTTTCTACTTTGCTTTTTTACATTCTCAATCCATCCTCACTTTTAAGCATTTAAGTTTTTGAGGCATGTTTCAAACTATGTTCAGGAATGTTGATAGGAAATTTCAAGGGGATCGTCCCAAACCCCTTCCCCAAGACATCTACTTAGATATTTGATCAAACAATTCTAGAGAGAAATATTTGACAAAGGTCTGAAAATATATGCCGATAGACCAAATCAATGGACAGATATTATATAAATTTATACATTTTCTAAGATCAAGGTGAGCTGAGTGGGAATGGATCAATCTATCCCATTTTTTTTACTTTTTGTGGGCTAAATTAATCAACTAACCTTTCTTACTTAACTAGAGTCTATATGTGCTGGTTTTCTTCGATGAAGGTTCAGGTGCATCTGTTCTACCTTTTACATTTGATGACTCAACTCAATCAGGAGAATTCCCTTCTGGTAGGCTTGTAATAGATTTTTTATTTTGAATAGTAGTCAAGTTGACTATTTTAACAAAATGGGCCGGAGCTCAGTTCAACATTCTAAATCCATAAAATTTTCCTTTTCAAACCTAATCAGTAGTTGAGAATTCAAATGTTTCTCTTGTCCATCTACACTCTTAGGCAGATATACTTTTAACATGCTAGTTTTTTTTATATGGAAATCTAATATAGTTATTGTTAGATCAAACACCAAGAAATACAAAAATAAATAGACAAAAGATCACCACGACATAGAGATTTAACGAGGTTCACACACCAGTGTGGTGTGCTACGTCCTCGGGTGAAGAAGAAGATGTTTCATGATGCAAAAAAAAGATTACACCCAAGTAGCGACGAGAAAACTCGCCCTAAAACCCTAGCTTGATAAACCCCCAAAATACAATGACTTTCTCAACAAGACAACAGTACATTATTTACTCCAACCCCTTTGCATCCATCACAGATCCCAGAAAACTTCCCATTCGAGTCTCCACCAAAATATGTCGAAGTGGGTCAACCTTCAAAATGGATCAAGAATTCAAGACAAACTTAACAATTACTAATATGAGTATGCGATCATATTATAAATAGGGCTAGGGCTCATAAACCTTTTCTTTCATTCATCAATAGGGCCCCGGTCAATCACTTTTCCGGTCCGAGATTGAGAAGTGGAAGTCACAAAAAAGAGATGTTTCTCTTCGCACCTCAGATCAAGAGGAAGGGTACATAGCTTGCCAAGATAGCCTATATGTTTAAAAAATATATATGAGAAAAAGAACTATGTCAGTTTAACGCAAAAACACCCAAACACAGGCGAGCACAAAACGCTGCTCCACCCCAATGTCACTAAAAATGCTTCTGCCTATGCTCTTATCAGCCAGTGCATACGCTAGATCGGTAGAGTGCTTAATTTTCCCATAAAAGATATTAAAAAAAAAAAAAAGGGAGAGAGAGAGAGAGCAATGGATACATATAAAGTTTGTGGGAGATAGAGAAATAAAATATAGGAATATAAAGCCTCAAGTCATCAAACTACTTTTGTATTTTATTGTTCTTTCGATACCAAGTCATAGAGTCAAATTGCTTCTGTAAACCTTATTTCAACTACCAGATCGAGGTCGGCTAGTACATGATTTCTGAATTTGATACTAATCATTCACTGTTCATTAGAGAAATATAATCAGAATCTCTCCTTCTTCCTATAAATATTGTTTGGTATAATTCATGATAGACATGGATGACACCTTTCTCATGTTCCTAATCTCACTTTGCTTATTTCCTTAGTTCTTCTTGGCAAACTGCTCAAGTCCTCTGGCCCCTGCCTTATACATATTTGGAGATTCTATTGTAGATTGTGGCAATAATGATTTCCTTAATACAACAGCAAAAGCAAATTACAAACCAAATGGCATAGACTTCCCAGCCGGTCCAACAGGCAGAGCCACTAATGGTTTCGCAGATTTTTTAGGTAAGTTGGAAACTAGCATGCATGAAGAACTTCAAATAGATGCTCAGGGTAGAATAAGATTTCATTTTCAATGGTCCTGATGGATTTTAATTTTTAAGGTTTGTGTGTTCTCTAGTCCCTCTCCTGCTGATGGCAATGCGGAAAGTGAGGGTTGGAGTCGTTAGATTAGTAAGGCCTATGTTTTATGCCTGAGATATTTCATTCTCTTCTTGTATTCTATTTTTTCATCTTTTAATACAATTAATTGTTAAGTTTGTCTCCAATTCTTGACCCATTTTGAAGATTGACCTGCTCCAACATATTTTGGTGGCGATCCGAATGGGAAGTTTTCTCAGATTTGTCTATTTATTTTCGTATTTTCTTGGTGTTTGCTCTAATATTAACCTTTTAGCACAAATATATATATATATATATATATATATTTACAGGTGTATATGTTGGAGACCTGTGGTTTTACAGTAATTTTGCAGGTGTATATAGAACTAGCTAAAATGGTTTCACAGTAATTTTGCCTTCTTTTCTTTTTTGGTAGAAGGTCGAAATTTTATTAAATAGGAGGAAAAAATAATTAGATACATAAAGAAAAAAAAAAAAAAACTCAACAAACTAGCAGACGAGAGCCTCCACCTTCGGCATTGCCATCATCAGAAACTCCCAATCGCCTGCAGATGAGGGCCTCCACCTTCGGCAATGCCATCAGCAGAGGCTCCCAACCGCTATATATACAATCTGAAGCAAGGGCGACCAGATTCATCTAAAAATAACTCATCCATAACAGACCGAGGGAGGCTTTCTCTGGCTCCAGATACACCTAACTTTGCTGCTTCTTTGGCTAAGTAATTCGCCACGGGGTTTGCTTCTCTGAAACAGTGTGTGATCTTCCATTCTATAGAATCAATATACCCAAGAAGATTGGACCACTCCTAGTACACGAACCAAGGAATGAGCCTATGATGAAACAAAGTCACCGCAAATGAAGAATCAGTTTCAATCCAAACTTTCCTCGCATCCAAACTGCGAGCATAAGTCATACCCTTAATGATGCTCCAAGTTTCCGCTTGAAAATTTGTAGCTATACCCATAAAAAATCCAAATGAGAAAATCATTTTTCCATTATGGTCTCTGAAGCTACCACCACCACCTGCTCAGCCAGGATTACCCAGGGAATGAGCATCCACATTTAGCTTCACCCATGGTCTGGGTGGCTTACACCGATAAACCTCCAGGGTGCTCAGAGCAGAAGAAGGGCGAATTGATAGTAGCAATAATTTAGCTAGAATAAGATCTACAACATTGGAGGGAGAGATTTTCATACCGTTACAAATGAAAGAGACATCCCTGATTGCAGTGTTCACCACCAAGGAAGGGCAGCATGCCTTGCCCTCATAGCGTCTACCATTTCTTTCTTTCCAAATAGCCTCAATTATCACAACCAACCCAATCATCCAAGGCCTCTTCAAGGACCGGCCTCTACCCATATTTTTCCACCATTTTATCACATCCGCCATAGTGGGTTGATTAGTCCAAACCACATTGAACATTGCCACTGCCCTGTTCCACATTTCCGAAGAGTAGCTGCAATCAAGAAAAAGGTGGTTGAAGGATTCCTCACTAAATGCATAGGTCACACCTCGAGGGTAGGTAAATCCCTTTCTTTTGAATTTTATCATCAGTAGGTAGCTTCCCGTGAGCCCAGCGCCAAGCCAAGGTGGATAGTCTCGGCGGGAGGTCCTTGTTCCATACCAGCGAAGCCCAAGAGACTACCGGAGCTGCCTTCCTAATGCCTTCCCAAGCAGACTTGACAGAAAAATTCTTAATGGTTCCAGCTTCCACATACACTTATCTTCCATGGGAATGGAGGGGAGGGGCAACCTCTTAATAGAATCAAAAGCTAGATTTAGGAGGTTCGACTCGACGATAAGCAGCTTCCACATGCCGTTGTCAATAAATTGGTCCACTGTATGAAAATGGTTACTAAAAGCGTCCTCCCCAAGGCAGGAGATGTCAGAGATTGATCTCGGACTCATCCAGTTGTCTCCAAAAGTAAATCTTTTTACCATCTCCCACAATCCATCTCTCATTTTCTCCCACAAACTTCCGCATTTTTTTTATGCCTTGCCATATTGAGGAGCCTTTGTAGCCTTTCTTTAGGAGGCTATGTATAGTTAAGAATCTTGCCCTGGCTAGTCTGCTAAGCTCAGAGTCTTCATTTTTAATTTTTCAGGTCATTTTTGCTAGAAGAGCTTTATAACATCATGAAACCGGCGAATTCCCAGACCTCCTTCTCTCTTTGGGTTGCAAACTGATTCCCACTTCACCGTGATGCCTTTGGTGGAATCAATCTCTCCCATCCAGATGAAGTTCCTCATCCATTTCTCTAAGCACTTGATAAGGGTAGCCGGCCACCAATAAACAAAGAAATTGTGAAGGGGCATTCCTGATATAACAGATTTGATCAGCTCCACTCTGCCAGCCAGAGAGAGAAGCTTTCCTTTCCACCCTGCTAATCGAGCCTTGATCCTATCCATGGTAGATAAAATAGGCTCTCTCTTGACTCTTCCCTGAAAAATTTCTACTTCCAAGTACTTAGTTGGAAAATTACAAATGGGAATGACCATCTTCTCTACAATCCAAGTCTTCCTATCAGCAAGGATCCTTGCGAGGAACATCTTGCTCTTCTCCAAATTAAAATGTTGCCTAGAGAAGCTCTGATATTTCTCCAAAAAAGATTTAATGTTGCTGACAAATCTTTTAGAGGCATTCATGAAAATGAATATGTCATCTGCAAACAACAGGTGAGAAGGAACTGGTGTGCCACGAGAACCAGCAATGGGTTTTATGAGACCTTTTCTTCCCACTTCCTTTAAGCCTCTGCAAAAGACCTCTTCAGCAATAATAAACAAGGGTGGAGATATAGGGTCACCCTGTCTAAGACCTCTGGTAGCCCCAAAGAATCCAATCGGACCACCATTTAAAAGAATTGAAATTCTAGCAGAACTAAGAATTTCTCTAATCCATCCAATCATTTTTTTAAAGAAACCAAATTTTCTAAGAGTCAAAAAAAAGGAATTCCCATGGTAGAGTATCAAAGGCTTTCCTAATATCAATTTTAAGACCCATTCCACCCCTCTAGCGGCCTTTCCTATCAGGTTGGCAAGCTCAGAGGCCAATCCAATATTAGATTGAATGAGTTTACCACGCTGGAAGGCTCCTTGCTCTAAAGAAATTATCTTAGGAAGGAAAGCACTGAGTCGAGTGGCCATGATATTGTAAACAAGTCTGCAAAAAAAATTTCCCATGCATAGGAGCCGAAATTTGTCCAAGGTGTGGGCACCCTCCTCCTTAGGAATTAATAAGAGAAAAAAGTTATTAACTCCATTGGGAAGCATACCTGAAGAGAAGAAGGACTTCACCACACTCCAAACATCCTTTTGAATAATAGTCCAGCATTTCCTAAAAA
Organism: Macadamia integrifolia; assembly: GCF_013358625.1. Classification (NCBI taxonomy): domain Eukaryota; kingdom Viridiplantae; phylum Streptophyta; class Magnoliopsida; order Proteales; family Proteaceae; genus Macadamia; species Macadamia integrifolia. The sequence goes on along the minus strand of NC_056570.1, from coordinate 25,253,193 downwards.
AAAGCTCCAGTGTAGCCGTTCGGCCCAAGAGAGCTAGCAGGATCTAATTCCCAAACAGCCATCTTGATCTCATCATCCATGGGAATCTCGTCAAGCACCAACCGATCATCTTGATTAATAATTGGGGGAATGACATCAAGAATTTCCAGGTGTTTTTCCACATCCGCACGGCTGTGAAAATTTTCATAGAAATCCACTAAATAAGACCCCATATGATCTTGATCAGTAACCACATTCCCATCCTCCTTTAGAATGGATCTGATCGCATTTTTCGATCTCTTCACCTTGGCCGTGACATGAAAGAGTCTGGAGTTTCTATCCCCATTCTTTAACCATCTCACTTTGGACTTCTCTGCCCACATTTTCTCATGAATTTCCAAGACCTTTGAGTATCGATTTTTTGCTTTAACCATTAAATCGAAAAGACGATCAAACATACCTTCTTCATCTACCTGGCACTGAATTTCCTCAAGATCAGCATTGGAGGATTTTACCTCCAAGTCTAGATTTGGAAAAGCAATGCACGACCAATCCCGAATGATGGGTTTTAATTTCTTTAGCTTCTGCACCAGGGCTGGAATGGGGGAAGAGCTAATGGACTCTATATTCCATGCATTCCCCACAATTGAAGTAAACTCCATATGATCCATCTAGAATTTGTTTAGGCAAAAAGGGCAATTTTTTGGCTTTGCAGTATTTGCCGAATTCACCAAAATTGGAGCATGATCAGATGCATCTCTAGGAGAACTTGTTGGATGCAATTAGTGAAGGTACTCAACCAATCAACATTTACGAAAGCCCTATCCAACACTGCAGCAACGTTACCTCTCTTTCTGTTGTTACTCCAAGTGAATTTTCTTCCCGAAGAAGGCACTTGGATCATGGAGGTGGAATCAACCATAGCACCAAATTCCACTGCTGCTCCCATACAGAACCTGCCCCGCTCTCAATGCTCATGGTCAAAGAGAGTGGCGTTGAAATCTCTAATAATCATTCTTGGCCCTAGCAAAGGACCAAACATCAAATCAATCCAAAGATTTCTGCGCTCTGCCCTGAGGCATTTAGCGTGCACTGCCAAGATAGCGACAGTGCCTCCTAGCCAATTTAACTGGAAAGATATCTGCTGTTCAGACATCGAAGTGATCACTGGTTTTGAAAGATTTTTTCTCCACATCACCCACAAGTTGGGTTCCTTATTATCCCACACATTATGGATGAGGTCAGGCTCAAATCCCATCCTACTAAAAATTAACTTTGGAAAATTTGAAACATCTATCATCGGCTTCACAATACAGATGATGTCTCGCATATGCTCAGAGGTTAAATTCCGAAGAGAATCCCTTGCAGAGGTCGTTTTCATTCCCCTGATGCTCCAAAAGAGATCTCTCATGGTTATAGGTGAGATGAGTTTGATTGATCAGCCCGAGATGGAGCATGATCCTTTGATTGCGTTTTCTTTCCCTTCTTCTTTTGTTGGACAGTCCATCCACCCTGGGATTCCTCCCTTTGCCTAGCCACCCTATCCACCATGGCCACTCCATCTGTTACATTCGTTGAGGCCTTCCTGGGGGTCCCATAATCGCCGCAAGGGCTCCATGAGAAGCAAAACGTAGGCTTCTACGATATCCATCGGTTTAACCATCCATAGGTGGGGCGGCATTGGTATTTCACCTCTTAGCTGGTTCAAGTCCAGAATCATTTCCCACCATGGGCCGGATAAAAGAAGGGTCGGCCCTGTCATCCTCCATCCGGTCCACCTCCAAGATAATTTCCACATTTGCATTGGATTCAAAATTGGAAAGAGAATTATTGCATGAAGTCAATCCCACCTCAGTCTCAGTGCTCAATGGAGAAACTCTCCTTGATTGAGGAGGGATAACCTCAGCAGATTGACCTTCTATATTTGTTTCCTGAATCTCCTCCTCGCCTGAGGATGAATCGGCATCTTCATCACTGCCCCTTGAGGAGGCTGCTTCGCCAGCACCTCCCTCCATGGCGGCACTATCATCATTGTCATTGGTGGAACTCTCCCTGGATCCCTGCCGTGGTGATTCAGCATCTTCCACACACCGATTTGGGCAATGCTCACTTGATCTCAATTCTTGCCGAAGTTCCTCATCCGCAGTGCCAGGAATGCCTGGATCCTTTTCCTGCAAAGCTGCCTTTGCATCGGCAGCCTACTTCTCTCTGCAAGCTCCGATTAAGTGACCCGTTCTTTTACAAAAACCACATCGACCAATATGATCTTCGTAAACAATCTTTTGTTTGAACCAGAACAAGGTATCAATCCCTGGCTGTTTCCTTTCTACTTGAATCTCTTCAGGTCACAGGTTGCCCACCTCAATTTCGACTAGCACCGGAGCGAAATTCCCATACAACACCTATTTTGTCCGTTGGTCAATTGCTATCGGTCTTCCAACCGCCTTTGCCATGGTCAATAGGACCTTTTTATGCCAGTATTCCAAAGGTAGTTCTGGGAATCTAACCCATACAAGGGCTTTGTTCACCATCCTTTCATTAATGTTGAAATCAATACGCCACCACTGAAAGCAAATGTATTGGCCCCCCAGTTTTACAGGTCCTCGCTTCCATATTGATGCTATATCTCTCTCCGATTCAAATTGGAAGATTGTAAACCCCTTTCCCATTGGGATCAGCTTCATCTTCCCCTTTAAATTCTAATCCGTCTCTACTTCCTTCCAAATATCATCAAGGGATACATATCTAAAATTGAGTCTTCCTACCAAGGCCAATCGGTATTTTTCTAGTCTCTCTTCATATTCTTCCTGCTGGATAATCACCTTTGTTGAGGACCCAGCATAAACAGGATCGGGCAAATCCTCAACCGCGGGAAAGACACTACCCACTGCCCTGGCATAAGATTTTGTGCCTGGGGCATCAGGAACAGTAGATCCTTGAGCATGGGCTTCAGGGATCAACGGAGGCCGCGGGCAGACAGTAAAGCCCCAAAAATCTGTAATGCGTCATTGCTTTCCCCTATTAGGTGGTCGATCTCCATGGAGATCATCATCTTCAACCAAATGCACACCATTCCCAGAGCTTCTCTCTCGTAACATCTTCTCTTCTAATCTTCGCCCCAACAAAGGTTGTAGGTGGAAAGATTAGCCTTCTTTTGACTATAGAATAAACTTTCTTCCTTTCTCTTGTGATCCTAATTGTAGCAAAATATCTTTTATTTTTTCTTTTTTTAATTTTTTCTCGCTGTTCTCATATGATATTCATTGATTTTGGGACTTTGATTCCCAGCTCAGTACCTTGGGCTACCCTTAGTCCCTCCATACTCGGGTCTTTCAAAGGCACAAAAGAGCAAAACAGTTACTGGAATCAATTATGCATCAGGATCAGCTGGCATCCTCCAAAATTCAGGAAAAATATTAGTAAGTTCTTATGCTATCAATTTTTTTGATAGGGGCGGCCGAGAATTCTTGGGCTTCGTTGAACATATTAATCATTCACTATCTAAAATTCGAGAAAAATCTCTAAATGTTGACTGCAATAAGGCTTAGAGAAATGAAGATTTTCTAGGTTCTATCTTACCTAATGGGTTTGTTATGCAGGGAATGAATATAGATTGAAGAAACAGATCAAGTTTTTCCAAGAGACAGTTAACCATTACTTGCCAAAGAACTTTAAAACCAAGGAAGAGCTTTTGAAGTACTTATCCAAGTCCATATTTGTGGTAGAGATAGGCAACAATGACTATTTGGCAAACTATCTCCTACCAGCATATTACAATACTAGTCGCCTATACAGCCCGGCGCAATTTTCTGGCATCCTCTTGAAAAAACTCAAACAAGATTTACAGTTACTGACATAATTAAATACATCAAACCTTGAATTTTGAAACTGATTAATAAGATTTTTTAAGATCATATTTAATCTCAATTGTGGCTATACAATTGCAGGATCTTTATAATTTGGGAGCCAGGAAGTTTGTGGTATTCAATATTGCCGCTATTGAGTGTACACCAGCAGAATTACACAGCAAAAACCTAACAAGTGGATGTGTTGAGGATGACAATCAGTTAGTGTCCATCTACAATGAAGGCTTCCAGATATGTTACAAGAACTAAGTGACACCCTCAATGGTTCAACTTTTGTTTTGGTTGACCTTTATGGAATCATCTATGACTTGAACCAAAACCCTTATAAATATGGTCAGATTTTCTTACTAATTAACCTTTTTTTTTTCTTTTTTAAATGATCAAGCTTTCCAATACTTGATCTATTGATCTCCTTCTAAGGTTTATAACTGACTAGAATTCTAATGTTGCAGGGTTCAATAGTAGAAGCCCATGTTGTGTTATAGACTATGCAACTTCTAGGTGCCAAGAAGATGTTCAACCTTGTGTAAATAGGTCTTCACATATCTCCTGGGATATAGTACATCCATCTCAACAAACAAACTTGTTGCCTGCCACTGGTTGCTTCTTCGGTTCTACCCGGTGTACTCCAATAAACATCATGAAGCTTACGCAGAAACATTAGGGCACTACGTTTTATATATGTACTGGTTTAAAAGCTCATGAATTTTTATTTTTTATTTCGGAATAAGGCACTATTTATACTTACATTAGAGAATTCTACACATTGTAGCAGCATGGATGATCAAATATTCTTGTATTCATTTCAAGAATAATTTTTTTTTTCAAGAGTACCAAAATAAGTCATATAACATGAACAAGTAGGGCTACAAAAGGTTCAGGTTGGCCGAGATTTTGAATACACCAGCCCAACCCAAGGTCCCCTAAGCTGGACCAGGGCACTGTCCTGTCCTAACTTGGGGCCTGAAAATTTCAACTTGACCTGTTTTGGTCCATGCATTCTCATCTGCTGATTTTTTTAGGCTTTTTTGCTCAATGTAGTTAAAAATGGTGATCTCTCGCATAAATTTTGGAGCTTAGGAGTATCTTGCCTTCTTCTTCTTTTCCATTTTTTAATTCTTGATTTATTTAAGAAAGAAAAAGAGAGAACAGAAGGATGAGGAAGAAGAAGAAGACAAGATGAGAGTGCGAGACCCGGGGCCCGGCCAAGCTGGCCCCAAGGCCTCAACCCTAACTTGGCCTAGCCCTGATGTAGGGCCAGAAATTCCCAGCCCTGACCTATCCTCAAGGCCAGGGTATCTCAACCAAGCCTTGTTCAGACTTAAGGCGGGCTCTGCTCCTGCATTGGGAGTTAGGAGTCTCAATCCATCCCTTTATTACTTGAAAGGAAGTCTTATTGGACCCCTTCGGGAATTCATTCTTCTTGGCGGCTACCCACAGTCGTTTGGGACCGGGGATTCTACTGAAGAAAGGGAAAGAATAACGATTTTGATGAGCTATTCTTCCCTTCGGCCACCAGATTGTTTTGACCAAACCAGATCTAGGTCTTCTTTTCTGGATCGCCCCCACGGGGATGCCCATTCAATTCTGATAGCAACTGTACCCCTATGAACAAACATTCCTAAACATGCTCCATTAACTTAAAAATACAGTGCCAAATGAAGAATACGGGTCGGAACATCCCCTAACCTTCTAAGTAGAGATGCCGAATTGGAGAACGAGGCGGGTAAAGTATTTCTTGATAACCGAGTAAGAGGGATTATAAGTGCCTGACTTGAACTACATTGGATAGCCTTAGACTGGGTTCACACAAAATTGAACATATACTAGGCCACGCGCCAGCACCCAATATTAATGAGTTTCTAAGCCCATTTTTTTCTAGCTAACTGTTATATTAAGGAAAATTATTATCGTAACAAGGGTCTATTATTTATCTAAACATATAAGACATCAACTATCCTCTTAAAAACTATGATTAAGAACACTATTGAGAATAAATTTATGAGGATAAATTAAAACATAATGGAAATTAAACTATCATACTTTTTTTTGGCTAAAAATATTGAACCCATGTTAAATCACTTCGGAAAACTTTGTAAGTTTAATTTGCTTTTCTCAAAATATTGGGAAAAAATGGTTAGTTTTTCTTCATCTTCACCTACGAGAAGAGAAAATCTCCTCTCCATTGGTGATGTGACATTATAATCTGACTCCATTTTCTATATTTGCACATCAAAAATACCAAAGAGAAGGTAGAACTCTGACCCTCTATTCTAATCATTGAAATAACCCTTCTCATGCAAACTAAATTAAAGGGTTCAGATCTCGATGAAGAGGAGATTTTCTATGGTGAAGATAAACTGAGTCCAAAAAATTGAAAAAAATTATACTGACCTCATTTTTTTCCCCTTCTAGAACTAGTTTGCTGACTCTGAAACAACAGAAGTTGAGTCATTGAGTCAACGTGCTTACTTCTCTTGTCAGGTTAGGCCAACTCATTCAATTGGCTGAATCTTGTGAGGAGAATTAATCATCGAGTCTGCTAATTGATTCTTCATGCATTTTGAAAGCTTCAGAGGTTGATTTCACAATTACATTTGAGTATTTTTAAACCATTAATCTCGATCAAAACTATTTATTTAGGCTGTGTTTGGCTTTGCTTGCGGAGTTTAATCTTAATTTCTAGCGGTCCGAACTTTATGATAAAGTCATTGATTTTAGGTGTGCAATGAAGGAGTTAGATGAGTGTATTTGATGATCATGATTGTTAAATGAGCAAATTTCATTCCTCTCCTCTGGAGTTTTTATTTATTACAATATCCTCTCCTACGAAGTTTTAAATTACATCTTTCTTTGATGTTATAGATTATATCAATTGTACTAACACCGTGAACTGTTCATCATTAAGTGATGACACAAGATGTACCATTTCATTTTAAATACCAAATTACCTTTAATTTAACATAAGATTATATGTTTGCCCTCCATCAGAAAGCCCAATTTTATCTTCTTCCTTTGCTGAAACCAACATCTCATTCTTGATCTCACCTAGCGGCAAGACTTTATGAGTCAAATTAGAACAATTAAATGATTACACGTCAAATTAGAACAATTAAATGATTACACGTCTTCAACATTTTTTATTTTTTATTTTTTTTATTATTATTTTTTTTTAAGAACGTCTTCAACATCTCATTCTTGATCTCACCAATCAGAGACCTACATAACTCTAAATCCAATAATCTCCCAATGATCCCGTGTCTTTGTCTCTTCTTCAAGCTGCATCTAAAAGCACACAAAGAAGGCTCTCTTAAAACGTACCTTCAATAGATATAGATTGAAGCCAAGTTCAAGATCTTTGCCGACAAATGCAGGGCTTCACCATTGAAGCTCAGAGAGACATCTCTGCTTGCATCATTTTCCCGTTTAATCTGGATTTAGAACCATCTTTTCCATAATAATTTAAAAGAAAATTATCTTGTACCACCCCTTCTAAAATTTATTTGAGATACCACCCTAAAAAATAAAAAATGGCGTGTATACACTCTTTTTTAAGAAAATAATTACTCTTAAATCCATTCCATTAGCTCACATATATCAAGTAATGGCGTGTCACGTTTGAAATCTTTGAAATAACAAGTTTACCCTTCAAGGGCAAACTTGTTATTTTACCCTCTTGACTAATAAACTCATCTCCCTTCTAGTCTCGATTGAACAGTACAGAATAGAAAACGTAGGTCTCGGTTGAACAAGTGAGGAAGAGAGACCATTTGAACAATCCATTCAATCCGTCATGCTACTCTTATCTCACAATATTGCTTAAATTTTTGTTTGTTTTTCTTCAGCAAGGATGCAAGCCACTCCAAACTGGTAAAGAATTCTATGGCTCTGAGAGAAGAACAGCATCCGAGAAAAACAGTGATCTGGTATTAGGCTATTAGCAGCCCCAGGGTAACTCAAGAAACCTCCTCTTAGCTTCTGAAAATACATTATCACAATTTCTTACAACATCCGATGAAAAAGGTAGTGTGGTAGGGAAATATGATGACATCAATCTTTCATGAACCCATTTCCCCAACAAGTCAAACAAAATTAGTACTTAAAGCATGAGAAATAATAACACAAAACCCTTAACCCAAAACAAGAAGATATAACCCATAGAGAAATCCAGAGACCAAATACCCAGACTCTATAAATTGCAGAAACAGATAATTTCATAGGAATTAGATGCACAAGAGACAAGCAAGTATCAACTGAGACAACATTAAATGACCCCAAAAAAGAAAATAATAAAATTCCCTTTTTTTTCCCCCTGATCTCTTGATCATCATTAGTGTCATCATATCATCAGTTTCTTCTTCCTTTCCAAGCCCTTCCCGTTATGATGCTAACGCATCGTCCTCCTATCTTCTACCATTCCTCCGCAACTTGGCCTCCATCCCTTCTTCCACCTCTGCGCATCTCCAACTGCGCACCTGTTATTCCGCCACTCTCATCCCCAACCAACAGAACTCCAAAGATGAGGCCTGACTGGGGGGATTCCCTCCCCAACAGTTCCTCCATGGCCTCCTTCTCCACCCACTGCTCGCCGCTTCAGCCCCTGCAAGACCAACTCGTCGCCACCATTTCCATCCTGCTAATATACTCGAATGCGACGAGTCCAACACCTCTACTGTGGATTCCGGTAGATGGGTCACCTTCCAAATGGCAGCACCACTACCTGCTGCAGCTCCGATGTCTCCTACCTTCAATCTTGTGAAGCCTATGGTGGCTCAGAATAACTCACCCCACGACAACTCCGCCACCGGGATAGTTTGGGGGCAAGGATCGGAGTTTGATTTTGAGAGTGGAAGGGTGGCATACATCCTTTTCCTAGGGTTTAAAATGAGAAGCATTTTTTATTCGTATTTTGTTTTAGGGTCAAAAAGGTAAATTTCATTTGTAAACTAACGGTGTTAGACTTTAAGGGTGCGTTTGCCATTTTTTTTTTTTTTTAGGGTGGTATCTCAGATAAATTTTAAAAATAGGGGTGGTACAAGATAATTTTTCTAATTTAAAAGGAATTTGAATTTGGAGGTGCTACACCTCCATCTCCTGCTTCTTCTTGCCCTTGCTACCCAGCACCACCATCCCTCCTACACTTTTCTTCTCTTCGCCTACTTTAGAGGGAGGGGAATTGTTCGATTTCTTACCTTGGAATCTGCTGGAGATGAGAGAGAAGTCGAGAATCAACTGCTTGGATTTGGAGTTTCCAAAACTCCTTCTGCCAAGGTGACGATTTCGACTTTAATTTGCAAGGTTCTTTTAGTGATTTGAGGATACTATGTGTGTAAAAATGTCATTTGACATGTAACTTTAATAATATTAAAACCACAGAAGATGGAAATAATGTAAAACTTTACAAGAGAGGAGACTGTAATAAATGAAAACTCTACAGAAGGAGAATGTAATTTTCTCTTGCTAAATTAGAGAAGTTTGAAGTGTTAAGTTTAGACATAAACATTGATTTTAAACCAAACAGTAAGAATAACCCAATCTGATCATTGATCTTTGAATCATGGAATAAAGAGTGACATGGGAAATTAGAATCATGACAATTAAATGGAAGAAGTTCAAATTGCTAAGTTCAGCCATAAGATTTTTTCCCAAGTCAAGCCATCAGAACCACCCAATCCTTTTTACAATAATAATAATAATAATAAATAAATAATAAAAAACCTCACCCATTCCATCCATTCCCCATATCATGCATTTATATGCATCTCATTTAATGCTATGACAACTAACAACCAATATTGAAGGGAGCCAAAGGAAAAACGTGAGGGGTTCATTAGTTTTTCCTTTTTTCATTCAATTAGCATTGAATGAACTACAGTGCTAGGTCGGTGAGTAGTTAAATGGTTTTTTGGTGTTGCGGACCCCAACTCACTTAGAGTCTATCCTTCTTACAAAATTCATTTGGCCCATATCACTGCAAGAGCCAATAGGAGCATTAGCTGAATAAAATGTGAGATTTTCGCGTTTCATGAGGAGAGGGACAGTCACCCCAGGTCTCGCACAGGTCGATGCTACCTCTTACACTTTTTTTCTAATAATTAAATACCTACTTAGAATGATGGATATTAATTTTTAAACTTTTTTCCTACTTCATATTGAATAAACTATCTAAGTGATTGCTGGAATCAAATCGTCCCAACTCTTGAGCATTGCTAGAAAATCAGGTTTTAATTCACAGGAGTAGCCAAAGTCGAGTGAAAAAAACTATAAAATTTGATCAAGTGTCATGAATCATGAGTCATGAGAGAATCATGATTCATGAGAGAATCAAGAGTCATGAATCAACAGTCAACAGTCATGAGTCATGACCATTCCTTTTGATTTTCTCTAATTCAATGGTGTCTTACAGATGTGGTTTTAAATATTGGTTTAGGATCACTAAAATCGTTTGGATTAGAGCAATCGAGATCAATTAAGACCAATCTATATATATATATATATATATATATCATACTACTATTAAAATGTACGTACTCCCTGTCTTTGGTATACTTTTTCAAAAAGACAAAAAGAACCATCAACTTCTGCATAAAAAGCTTTCCAGTGGGCCAAAAAACCCCTCGAAATGAAAGAGAAAAATAATAATAATAATAAAAAAAAGGTTGAGCAGAAAGGGGAAACTAATTATTAAGTATTAAAAGAGGAGAAATCTTCATAATTAGGAATCATGGACACAAAAAGGGGAAGGTGGAGGTAATTGGGGATTTTATTTTAAATAAATCCCTAACAATTAGGAATTAAATCTTGGGCACATAATAACACACAAAAGGTGGAGATTAAAAAAATCCCTAATAATTAGGAATCAGATCGTGAGAGTATTATTTGGAGATGGATAAATAATAGGCAGGTTTAAAAGGAAATAAATAAATCTCTTAATGCTTTTCTTTTAGTGAAGATTACCATCTTAAATTAAGGAGTGTAATGGGTCCTACCACTATGCCCATGTCCATGTGACTTGTATCTTATTCCATTAACCCTTTTTTCGATGGTTATGAAAAGTTAAATCTCTTAGTGCCTTTCTTTTAGTGAAGATTACCATATTAAATTAAGGAGAGTAATGGGTCCCACCACCATGCCCATGGCCATGTGACTTGTATCTTATTCCATTAGCCATTTTTTTTACGGTAATTAAAGCCTTAATTCCTCTTGCCATGTCACCTCGTAGTTACCCCTCATATCGCTGGCGTTCCGTTGTGTGCTTTATTTTCAAAAATATTTTATTATTACTTTTTTATATGGAAACTAAATATTTAATTTCCGTGCTAACATTAGTAGAAAAAGTGCAAACATTCGATTTTAATTTGTCCCTTTATTTTGTTATTATTATAACCATAAACCAATCTCATCTATTTCCATCTACTTTTGCTTTCCTTAATTGTAATTACCAAAAAAAATCAAATATTAAAAGCAAAATAGGGAATCTTAAACGGAGAAAATGAAAGGTTTTGCAAATAACAGAGTTCTCTCCCTTCCTTGCAGCCCTTGACTATATATACTAAAGAGAAGACAAAAGAGCAACTACAGATTCACTAACACAATGCTTCTCAATTTCAAATACTTCACATAAGAGAGAATCTCCATGCAAGGTCATACTTTACTCTTTACCTATCTATTTTTTCAGGAATCTCTTTTGTATTTTTATTTTCTATGTAATTCAATTTTTGCTTTTTAGTGCCTCACCATGATTTGCAATTCTTCCCGCGCTCTAACCCTTTGATGATCATGAATAACAACATTGCTCGATGGGTGCACGAGTTAAATCATTTTAAGTCCAAATTATGATTTGCAAAATCTCTGGTTTGCCATTATTTTGAGCCATCGACCTTTTGATCCAAGAGTTGCTATTTCTAACCTTCCTTGGTATAATTATCTTCTGATCTTATCCGATAGGAGCTTTGGCAGCCTTAGGCATCTGGTTGGTTGGGCCCCATTTTGATTTTAAATGGGAAATTGTTATGTGTTGATATGAAATTTGGTTTCTCAGGAAATGCCCATGATGCAGAAACACGAGCTCTCAGACAGAAAGTATGGAGTAATGTCATTGGGCAGGGAGTGTAAACGGAGAGGGACAGTGAGGTGTGGGAAAGGGGCCCGGTGGCAGGGAGAGGGTGGGGCTCGAAGGAAAGGAGTGGGGAGAGATGATAAGTAAGGAAGGGGTGAGGACTGAGATAATAAACAGGGTTTTTTACTCTTTTTTTTTTTTTTTAATAAAGTGAAACAAGACCAAATCCATTCCAAACGCTTTTAGGGAAATTCCTAAGTCCATTTCACGGACGATATACTCAAATACTATTTTACATATAATCTATTAGAAAACTAAATATAATGAGCAAAAAGAACATAACTAATCATTAAACCCCAAAATTTGGAAAAAGGTTTGGTGGTATGTTCATTAAAATAAACAGAAGGCACAGTAAGATAAAAAGAAAAAAAATATGCAAATGGAGGGTCAGGTGATGCTAAATACAATAACGTACAAAAAATATGAAGTTGTGTGGAATTCCTTAAATGGGTAATCAAACTTTATTTTCTAATAATCTGTCCCATCATTTCATATATAGACCTATGCTTATTATTTAGCGCAATACTGGGCAAATGACAATATTTTTTATAATGCTCTCCACATCCAAGATACGTTTGAGAATATCGCGGAAATATTAATTGGCATATTACTATAGCAATAGTAAGGAATGACGTCTTTGATAGTGAACATAGCAGGGGTCGATGTTCAGGGATCGATTGGGAAATGGTAAATGTGTCACTATAGCCTACCTTACTCATATGAAATCCAAAGCAGCATCCAATATCATCTATATCTCAGTAAAAAAAAAAATTTATCTCAAGTAGGAGACTAACCCCATGTGCATTTGCACGTGTCTTTTTACTAGTATATATATATATATATATATATCTTCCACCCGTACAACTTGAGGGTAAAAAATTAAAGAAAAAAATATTAGACGTAAAATCAGTCCTTCAACCCGATCCAGGGAAATCCAGATTAATATGGTTATGTGTAACCAAACCCGATCCAAGAATCAAGATTTCAAAGCTTGCTTACAGCTCCTACCATTATGGTAGTTGTGACAGAAAGTCACAAACTATCACTAAGAATGACGGAGGAAAAATTTTATCTATAATCAAGTAATTTTTTTAATAGATTGTGTTTTTCTAAGGCCACTTCCATTCTTTATAGCCCATCGCGACCCCAAAAGGGGGAGATGTGGAGAGAGAGAGAGAGGGGTCCCATCTGAATTGTCCCATTGGCAACCATTAGTGAAGGAAAAGTTAGTCCTTTTTTAATCAAATAGAGTCTATATGTGTTGGTTTCTTCGGGGAATTACATGTTTGGTTTGAATTCCAAAGTAGTATACCCATAGAAAAGAAAAAATGGAAAGATTTGAGTTTTTCTGGACTTCACTCGCCACCGTAAAGTGTTTTTTCAACACATAGTCATAAATACAATTTAATTTTTATAACCTTATTTCAACTACCAAAGGACACTATTCGTTGGAGAAATATAATTAGTCTCTCCTACTTCCTATAAAATTCATTTGGCAGTCCATCACAGATAGAATTCAAGAAAACATGATCAAGATGACCTTTCTTATGTTCCTCCTACTTATCTCACTTTGCTTATTTCCTCAGTTCTTCTTAGCAAACTGCTCAAGTCCTCTTGCTCCTGCCTTATATGTATTTGGAGATTCTATTGTAGATAGTGGCAATAATAATCTCCTCAATACATTTGCAAAAGTGAATTACAAACCATATGGCATAGACTTTCCAGCTGGTCCAACAGGCAGATTCACTAATGGCAACACTTTTGCAGATTTTTTAGGTAAGTTTGGTAAATGGCGGTTATGAAACTATGCAGTGATATATCAACAAGATTAGAATTTCGGATAGGATTCCTCTCCATAAAGTCCAGAGATCAAAGAGTGATCCCAAGATTGGAAAGATCTAGGCATGTGTTCCGAGGTCACCCCAACCATAGGATCACTCTCTGGTCCCTGAACTCTATGAAGAGTCCGATCCTAGAACTTTGCTTTCCTTTCACACTAGTCTTGTGATCCTAGTTGTAGCTTACTCACTTTTCTTCTGTTTTTTCAAGCTTTTCTCAAATGAGATATTCATTGATTTGTGACTTTGATTACCAGCTCAATATCTTGGTTTACCCTTAGTTCCTCCATACTTGGGTCTTTCAAAGGCACAAAAGAGTAAAACAATTTCTGGAATCAACTATGCATCAGGAACAGCTGGCATCCTCCAAGAATCAGGAAAATATACAGTAAGTTCTTATGCTACCTAGTTTTAAATTCACAATGTACGTGAAGTTCATGGAGTACTTATCTAAAATTCAAGAAAAAATCATTGAATGTTTACTGTAGTAAGGCTCTTAGAAAGGAAGATTTTCTAGAACTTATTTATCTTACCTTATGGGTTTGTCATGCAGGGAACAAATTTGGATTTGCAGAAACAGATTGAGTTTTTCCAAGAGACTGTTAACCATTACTTGCCAAAGAACTTTAGAAGTAAGAAAGAGCTTCAGCAGTACTTATCCAAATCCATTTTTGTGGTAGAGATAGGCAACAATGACTATTTGGCAAACTATCTCCAGCCAGAATTTTCCAATACTAGTCACCTATATAGCCCGGCACAATTTTCCGGCATCGTCTTGAAAAAACTCAAAAAAGGTTTACAGGTACAGACATAAACACATTAACCCTTGAATTTTGAATTTATGATTAAATTTAATCTCTATTATTGCTGTACAATTCCAGGATCTCTATAAATTAGGAGCCAGGAAGTTTGTGGTATTCAATATTGCTGCTATTGGGTGTACACCAGCAGAATTACACCGCAGAAACCTAACAAGTGGATGTGCTGAGGATGTAAATCAGTTAGTATCCTTCTACAATAAAGGCCTTCCAAATATGTTACAAGAACTAAGTGACACCCTCAATGGTTCAACTTTTGTTCTGGGTGACCTTTATGGATTGACCTATGACTTGAACCAAAACCCTTATAAATATGGTCAGATTTTCCTACTAATTAACTTTTTTTTTTAATGATCAAGCCTTCCAATACTTGATCTATTGATCTCCTTCTCATAGTTTATAAGTAACTAGAAATCCAATGTTGCAGGGTTCAATAGTAGAAGCCCATGTTGTGTTATAGAGACTGGAACTCCTCGGTGCCAGGAAGATGTTCAACCTTGTGTAAATAGGACTTCACATGTCTTCTGGGATACAGTACATCCATCTCAACAGGCAAATTTGTTGATTGCAACTAGTTGCTTCATCGGTACTACCCGGTGTACTCCAATAAACATTCTGAAGCTGACTCACAAACATTAAGGCACTACTTATCTACTTGTATATGTAGGGGAGTGGGGGGATAAGGGACTATTTATGCATATTTTAGAGATCTCTATACATTGTAGTAGCATGGATGATCAAATATTCTTGTCGCCATTTCAAAAATAAATTTTTGAATCAGTTTTGCACTTAGCAACTATAAAAGAGCCCAAGCATGACTTTGATGATTACTCCCCAACCCCTTTTACATGAGAAGGCATTCCAGTCCCTGTCCATGGTAATAACAAAGCAGCCAGGGGTTGAAGTCCATTCATGAGGTTTGTTAGAACAAACACTAAGAAATATGAAAATAAACAGATAATAGATCCGCACAACACAGAGATTTAACGAGGTTCACACACCAGTGTGGTGTGCTACATCTTCGAGTGAAGAAGAAGATGTTTCACTATGCAAAAGAGAAATTACACTCAAGCAGCGGCGAAACAACTCGCTCTGAAACCCTAGCTCGAAACCCCCCCCCACAAATTACAATGACTTACTCAACAAGACGATAGAATAGTATATACTCCAAGTCGTGGATCGACCCATCGAGTCG
Source organism: Macadamia integrifolia (assembly GCF_013358625.1). Classification (NCBI taxonomy): domain Eukaryota; kingdom Viridiplantae; phylum Streptophyta; class Magnoliopsida; order Proteales; family Proteaceae; genus Macadamia; species Macadamia integrifolia. The sequence goes on along the minus strand of NC_056570.1, from coordinate 25,237,378 downwards.
CAGTCAATCTGGTCGAACCACACCGTAAAGGCTACACCCCCATACGAGATCAGTGTTGGGCCTCTACTTCCATCACAAGTCTCAGAAAACTTCTCATTCGGGTCATCACCAAAATATGTTGGAGAGGGTCAATCTTCAGAACAGATCAAGAATTCCAGACAAACTTAACAATGAGGTGTAGAAAGGCCAATATTTACTCTTATTGATAAAAGAAAATGTGTTATACAAGGATAAAAAGTAAAACCACAAATCAGTTAAGAGATGTGAATGAGAAGAATCCTTGTCTGATATTTTAAATCATGATAAACATGTCAATTTTATCATGTGATGAAGGATGAATATGTGGTTTTAATAATCATAATCATTGTTCTTTTACCCCCAAAAAAAAAAAAATCATAACAACTTTTCTGGGAAAATTTCTTATGCTAAATAATTTATTTATGAGGTCTAAGAGACGATCTATCTAAGATTAGGGGGGCGATCCTTAGTAATGGTGCCCCTTTCCTCTTCCTTGGACTGATATGTGTACTAAATGCTCATACGATAGAGCCCTCAACAAAGTGACATTCAAGAACAAGTAACTAATTTCTCTCACCGTGGATCTATTCAATCTGTTAGGAGCCGTATTCCTCCGTCATTGATGTGGTGAGATAGATAGACGTCTATCCTGCAGCAGATCTCTTTTTTACACAGTATGAACTATTAGATGAGCATCTTTACGATCTTGAATGTCAAAGCAGGGAAGTTCAAAGTGTGTAGACCAAACCATTGGAATGACTAAATCTGATTAGAGATCTTTGAGGCATGCAATGATTATGGAAATTCAATAGAAGGAGTTTAAATTGCTGAGTTTAGCCGTAATATGTAGCTCAAATCCAACCATTAGAACCATCCAAAGCTAGACATTTGTCTTTCAATCTTGTGATGAATTGTCATATAGGAGTAATTAAAACCGTGAGTATGGGGTGACCATGATATTTTTGAGATAATAAAACTGTGGAAATGCATCTGAAAAATAATTAAGGGGTGGGGTTGTCAAAAGGCAACATGGCCCCATGTCTATGCTGAAGCCAATGGAAGCATGCATAATAGCATAAAAAAGTGTGAGATTTTCTCCTTTCATGAGGGGGAGGGGCAGTCATATCACCCTCCCCCCCCCTCCCTTGTGTCTGGGCACAGGGGTCATGCCACCTCTTATACTTTTTTACTTTTCTAATAATTAAATATCCATTGTAAAACCCTCAAATCGAGGTGAGATATGGATGATGTTCCTCATGGGCCACCATTAAATAACAACATAAAAAATATCCATCAATTTTAAAACCTCAAAATTTTGATCAACTATTCATTGGCCTACCATTTTTATTCATCGTACCATTCACTGGGCCCTTCATGCTCTCGCTACAACTTTGATTAAATTACACCAAATATACATAAAATCCACCACAAACTCAAATGTGCATATCAAATCTCCATAAACTCAATTATAAAAGTCATGCATCTTGTGTACAAATCACAATAAACACTTTCAATTCTCATAAATATAATTCATCAATTCTCCTCAATTCAACTTTCCACTCTAGCAAGCCACACTAATATGTGAGACACAAAGCTGTAGTGACAAGTGAGGTGAGCAAAAAGGAATTAGCTCAGTAAAATAGAATAATGCATATACTTTCATTCTCATATTTTTCTCATCCATGCAAAAAAACATCTTTCATAACATGTTAAAGTTTCTTGTCCATATCACTTTACTGGGTAGTTTATTGTCTTGTCTCAACTCCTCTCATTTTTTTTTTTTTTTTTTTTTTTTTTTTCCTCCTTTGTCACTTTGCTAACAAATTAGAGATGACTGAAGGACGAGGGAACAAGTAGATCCCACCCAACCTTCCCCTCTCTCTTCTCCATAACTCTCATTGTCATAGTCAACCTGCCCCATACTCTTTTATTTCTTTGAAAATAAATAAGGAAGGTGAGGGGATAGGTGGGTCCATCCCATCTTCTTCTTACTTTCTCTTTTTGTCTCTTGGAGTAATTTTGGGGTAAATTTTGGGAGTGAAGTATTATATCTGCTAAGAACAATAGATAATATTTTTGAAATTTATTAATTTTTTAACTACTTCATATTAATGTTTTTTTTTCAATAATTAAATATCTAGTACGAACGATGGATATTTTTTTTCAAAATTTGTTTTCCCTACTTCATAATGAGTCAAGAGTCAAGAGTCAAGAGTCATGAGTTATGCCTTCGGATTTTCTCTAATTGGAGGGTGCCTTACAGACGTAGTTTCAAAAATTGGACTAGGATCAGGAAATCGACTGGGTTGGATCAATATCGATCAGTCGAGACTCAAGACCAGTCTTGAGTCTTGACCAATCCGATATATTGATCCTCTGGTACAATCTAAGTGTTTTTTAGGAGTAACTCAGTCCTTACGTCCAATCCAGAGCAATCCGGGTCAATATAGGTCTGTGTGACTAATTCTAATCTGAGAACCGAGATTACAAATCTTGCTTACAGTTCCTACCATTTCGATAGTTGTGACAGAAACTGAGAAATTTTCTTCCTTTTTTTTTTTTTTCTTGCTATCTATGAATCTTCAAGCCTTTGGTCTTACTAGTCCCGCGGACCCATAACAGAAGCTACCAATAAGAACAATGAAGGAAAACTTTCTTTAGTAAAGTTTTGGTTGCATTTGGTCCACCCTTTTTACCTTTTGACTACTCAAAAACTCAATTAGGAGAATTCCACTCTGGTAGGCTTGAATAATATTTTTTGTTTGAATTCCACTCTGCTTTGGTAAGTAGTACCAGTGGAAAAGAAAAAAATGGGAAGTTTCAAGTTTTTGTGGACTTCAATTTCAACACAAACTCATAAGCACAATTTGATTTTTATAATCATATTTCAACTACTAGAGGTCACTATTCATTACAGAAAAATAATTAGTCTCACTCCTCCTTCCTATAAAATTCATTTGGTAATTCATGATAGAGAGAATTCAAGAAAACATGGCAAAGATGATCTTTCTTATGTTCCTCCTACTTATCTCACTTTGCTTATTTCCTCAGTTCTTCTTGGCAAACTGCTCAAGTCCCCTTGCTCCTGCTCTATTGTAGATAGTGGCAATAATAATCTCCTTAATACATCTGCAAAAGTGAATTACAAACCATATGGCATAGACTTTCCAGCTGGTCCAACAGGGAGATTCACTAATGGCAACACTTTTGCAGATTTTTTAGGTAAGTTGGCAAATGGGTTATGAAACTATGCAATGATTTATCAACAAGATTAGAACTTTGCCTTCCTTTCACTATTTAAAAAACTTTCTTCCTCTTGTGATCCTAATTGTAGCTTAATCACTTTTTTTTTTTTCTTTAAGCTCTTCTCACATGAGATATTCATTGACTTGAGACTTTGATTACCAGCTCAGTATCTTGGGTTACCCTTTGTCCCTCCATACTTGGCTCTTTCAAAGGCACAAAATGTTGGTGTATGATGTCTTGTATTCCGTCGCAGTTTAATCCAGGGAGTACTGGTGCAGCACCTAGACAGGCAGGACGACGGTCCCGCTAGTCGGTTAGCGGGCCGTGGGGGTTGCAAGGGGGGCAGAAGGCCTCCCTGCATAGCAGGGGGTGTAGGGAGCGCAGCCCCTCGCTCGAATTTTTTATTTGAGGACAATTGTGTACTTTCCAGATTAGGGTTTTTTTCGCTATATATTTGTAGCGAGGGTTTCTTTCTCTGTAATGCAAGCAATACGGAGAGGTGTGAGGAAGAGCACTGTAACCCTATTCTCCATTGATAGTGAAGCAGGATCTCATCTCACCGGGGAAGTAGGCAACCTTGCCGAACCTCGTAAAATCTGTGTGCATTGTTTGTTTTGTTTTTCCATTATCTTCTGCATTGTTTTAGGGTTGCGTTTCTACACAAAAGAGTAAGACAATTACTGGAATGAATTATGCATCAGGATCAGCTGGCATCCTCCAAAAATCAGGAAAAATAGTAGTAAGTTCTTATGCTACCTTGTTTTCAATTCACAATGTATGTGAAGTTCATGGAGTTATCTAAATTCGAGAAAATTTTTCGAATATTAACTGCACAGTAAGGCTCAGAGAAAGGAAGATTTTCTAGAATTTCTTTGTCTTACCTTATGGGTTATTCATCCAGGGAATGAATTTAGCTTTGCAGAAACAGATTGAGTTTTTCCAAGAGACTGTTAACCATTACTTGCCAAAGAACTTTAAAACTAAGGAAGCGCTTTCGCAGTACTTATCCAAATCTATTTTTGTGGGAGAAATAGGCAACAATGACTATTTGGCAAATTATCTCATACCAGCATATTACAAGACTAGTCGCCAATATAGTCCGGCGCAATTTTCCGGCATCCTCTTGAAAAAACTCAAAAAAGGTTTACAGGTACAGACTTAAACACATCAACCCTTGAATTTTGAGACTAATTACCAAGTTTTTTTATGATCACATTCAATCTTAATTGCAGGATCTTTATAATTTGGGAGCCAGGAAGTTTGTGGTATTCAATATTGCTGCTATTGGGTGTACACCATTAGAATTATACCTCAAAAACCTAACAAGTGGATGTGCTGAGAATGTAAATCAGTTAGTATCCTTTTACAATGAAGGCCTTCCAGATATGTTACAAGAACTGAAAGACAGCCTCCAGGGTTCAACTTTTGTTTTGGGAGATCTTTATGGAATCATCTATGACTTGTACCAAAACCCTTTTAAATATGGTCAGATTTTGCTACTAATTAACTATTTCTTTTTCTTATGATCAAGCCTTACTATACTTGATCTATTGATCTCCTTCTAATAGTTTATAACTAACTAGAAATTTACTGTTGCAGGGTTCACAAGTAGAAGCCCATGTTGTGTTATAAACTATTCAACTATGATTTGCCAAGAAGATGTCCCACCTTGCCTAAATAGGAGTTCACATATCTTCTGGGATACAGTACATCCATCTCAACAGACAAATTTGTTGATTGCGACTGGTTGCTTCATCGGTACTATGCGGTGTACTCCAATAAACATCTTGAAGCTAACTCAGAAACATTAAGACACTACTTACATTTGTAATAGTTTAAAACCATAAGGCACTATTTATGCATATTTTAGAGATCTCTATACATTGTAGCAGCATGGATGATCAAATGTTCTTGTTGGCATTTCAAGATTAAATTTTTGATTCAGTTTTGCACTTAGCAGCTATGAAAGAGCCCAAACATGACTTTGATGATTACTCCCCAACCCCCTTTAAGTGAGAAGGCATTCCAGGCACTGTCCATGGTAATAACAGAGCAGTCAGTGGGGTGGAGTCCATTCATGAGGTGTGGAAGGGCCAAGCAGAGGTGAAGAGCTTTTGGAAGAAGCTATTCACAGATGTCCCTCAGACAGAAACAGAGATGGCATTCATGGTGCTATGCAGATCAGGGTTAGTATAATTGAAAATAGCATTCTTATAGGCCTTCCTAACCTGCCACAAAACCAAAGACCAGTGGATATAACAACAACTGCCTAGCGCAGTGCAGCTGTTATGCGCAATAGCCCATGCTCACTAGGAGGTCTTTCGAGTCAAGAGCTGTTATCTTTCCCTTGCTACCTATCGGAAAGAGAAAAAGAATGAAGAATACGAAAGTCTATCAAATTAGGCACATCCTGAAATTTTGTAAGCAAGAAAACCAGTCAATCCCTAAAACACTCACCATGGAATTCTTGAACATTAAAGCCTAAACACTTTGGTGGGAGCCTCAAGGAAAGAGGATGAGGGAATACCACACTATGAATGAAAGTATCTAGGCTAAAACACCAGCAAGAATTTGGGCCAGAGCCCAAGCCTTAACAGATGAGCACAGAGGAGTGGGTAGACTACAAGGATTATGTGGACTATTTGGCTAAATAGTAGAAGAGGTCCACTTACTATTCCGATCTGGGCTGGAATATTGGCTGAACTGATTTACTTGGCTCAATTGGAGGGTCCAAAGAATGCACAAAAGGGCCTAGCCGATGGCCCAATAACCACCATAGTACTAGATTTGGGAGCTGTGTTCTGGGCCAGGAAGCCCACTAGACGCATTCTCAAAAGGTCCAGAGCTGTAGAAGGCTGAAACTCCAAAGAAAGCTAGATGGAGTTTACCGCTAAGCACATTTGGATGTTCCTTGTAGACCGGATTGATCCACCTAGGCGGAGCACAAAATTAGGATCAGGGGAGAGAGAGAGAGAGAGAGAGAGAGAGAGAGAGAGAGTAAGAGAGACAGGAGGAGGAAAACAAAATTCACCCGACTTTTGACTATTAGCATATCAGTTCCTGCCATTAATGTTTAATTACAAAACCCCTATGAAATATATTTCTTAACATGGTCATAGGACAAAGTTTTCTTTCACCTCTCGGTTAAGGAAAACATGATCCCGATGTGACCCTCTCTTTCTCTCCATCTATCTCCCGTGTTCGGATCCACTGAAGTGAGCGATGAGGCCCCAGCATGCATAATAAGAATTAGAGCAAGTTTGCTTATGTTGAATCATTTACTCACGTATTTTAAGGCTTTGTTTTAATGGATGAAATATATTCCAAAGTAAAATATTTTAAGAAGAAAAACTAACAGAATGAAAGAAAATAGCATTACAAATAGCAAATGCACTTTTTCAACAATTTAGAGAAGATGACTACTATGATCCTAATGAAGAGAAAGTCAGGGAAGTCAACGTTCACGGAGAACAAGAAGATGGTGATGTTGCTGGTACTTCTACTACAATTCATCAGGACAGTCAAAGTGTACAAGGAAGACAGATAAATGAGCTAAGGATAAAAATTGCAAATCAGATGGCAGTAGATAAGGGTTACCCCCTGATTTGATTGTTTATGTAATAAAATTTCAAGACACCTATTTGCAGCTATGATTTTTATTTTGTAATTCCTATAAACTTGAATAGTAGACTTTTGTTTTTTTATTAAGATAAATGTGGAAACTCTTTATGCTTCTATTTTATTATTTCCTTTAAGTAATAGTATCTTAAAAGATAATTTCATAAACAAATTATTTCCTTATTTAAGTTAAATTTGACCATAATAGTATGTTTGTAATTATTGATTTCATTGTTCAAAAGTGAATTTTCATTATTGTCCTTTAAGGAATAGAAGTGTTTGTCAAACGCTGTTTTTGTTCTTTTCCTGTTCTAATGACATTTCTGAAATAGTTTTACCAAATGCTATTTCTATTCTGCCAGAGTGTCTTCACAGCATGGAATCGAAAAGAACACTTCTATAAAAGAACATTCTCTAGGAATAGAAGTGTTATCAAACGGCCCCTTAGTATGAAAGTTTCCATTTTGTTTTTGCTTTTCAATATAGATGGGACCTCGTTGGGTAATCCTGACAGGTCTAGGGCAAGAGTTATCAGGGTTGCTATGATGGGGTTATGATGTCCTTCGTGACTTTTCTCGATGTGACATCTATTTTCGAAGTGGAAATTGCAGGGCTTATGGACAGGACCCTAAGGACAAGGAGCTGGGGTTCAAGCATTGTGGATTGAATCCAACTCAGCATCTATGGTGAGCGTTGTCCAATCGAGTAGCATTCCGTGGTTTTCCCTTCATCATTAGATTTTTGTGAAACCTTTTCTTAAAACAGCTTCCTGAAAGATCACTGATGGCTATGGAGAAGGCTAATGTGGCTGGTGATTTCCAGGCCAAAGATGCAACAAAATCAAGAGCGACTAAGAATATGATGGTGTTTCCTCCCCATATTTCAGAGGCCAGACTCCGGAGATTGTTATAGACACTATGGCTAGGTCTAGATTTCGCTTTCTTCAGCTGCATGATACAGTGTCTACTAATGGCATTGTCAAAGATGGGGTTTGCTTTTCCGTTTATGTAGTCTGGTTTACATCCCCCCTTTTCAACATTCTCAATCCAAATAGATGATGACAAATGGGTTTCATATATGGGTTTTTGAAGCATGTTTCAAACTATGTTCAGATGAGGATGTCTATAATACTATATAACTAATATATATCACCTTTAAGTTCAGGCCTACAAATGAATTGGTTTTTTTTTTTTGGCCAAGATAGCTCATAGTGCGATGCTAGACGTATTAATACTACTCTTTGTAATCTGGATCATAACACATTTGACTCTTCTTTATTTTTAATTTGAATCCTTTCTTTTACAAAAAAAAAAAAAAAAAGCAACCCATGTTCAGATTACTCGAAGTGAAATTTTGAGGTGGTCTTCCCCAAATCCCCCCACCCCCAAGACATGTACTTTGAATGCTATTTGATCAGACATTTTTTGAAAAATATTTGACAAATTCTGAAAGTAGGCCGATAGACCAAATCCAAGGACAGATCACTGGTTCTATAGGATTTTTTTTTTTTTTTTGGTGGGGAATAAATTAAGAAATATTTGATAAAAAAATAGAAGACCAAAAATTACAAAAGGCATGCACTAAAAAAACATTTTATATTAACTAGAGTCCAAATATATTATTTTTTAATGAGCTATAGTCTATATATTTATTGGTTCCCTCAATATAAGGTTCAGTTGCATGTGGTCGACCTTTCTACCAGTTGATCACTCAAAACTCAATTTAAAAAGAGACTTCCACTCTGGTAGGCTGCCAACTTCTAACTCATCTTTTTGGAAGAATTAGTCAAATTTTTTTTTTTTTATGGCAGAATTAGTCAACTTTAATGGCGTTCCTTTCAACATGTTTAGTCCATAAATAATTCCCATCCAAACGTAATCGGTAGTTGAAATGGTTTTTTTTATCCATTTATGCTATTGGACAGATTTTAAGTTATATAGAAATAGACATTTTCCTGGTCTAATAATCATACATGTGGCCTTGGTATTTGTGTAAAAATTTTTTGGAGCCGCTGCACTGGTGTATTGAGCATCGGGTGGTTGGGAGCCTCTTGTGGTGCTTGCCCAGATATTTTCAGCCATCCGTTGCTTATTGCATCTCACCGCTTACTGTAGAGAATGTAGACTCCTTGATATCCACATAGCTTACACGTTTTGGATAGACAATCATACTTTGAATAATCAATGCTTGCAAATGAAGAAGCGTGAGGGGAGAAAGAGAAATAAGTCATCGAACTTGTGATTACCAACCACTTTTTTTTTTTTGTTTTTTTCCTCTTCAAGACAAAGTCATAAACTCAATGAGATTGTTTAAGACTCAGCTAATCACTCATAATTAATTATTCATTGGAGAAATCAATATAATCAGAGTCTCTCCTTCCTATAAAACCCATTTGGTAAATCATGACAGAATTGAAGAAAAAATGACTAAGTTCTTTCCCATGCCTCTGCTGGCTTTTTTCTTTCTTCCTCATTTCTTCTTTGCAAAGAGCTCAAGCCATCTTGTCCCAGCTTTATATGTATTTGGAGATTCTATTGTAGATAGCGGAAATAATGATTTCCTTAATACTTCTTCAAAAGTGAATTACAAACCATATGGCATAGATTTTCCAGCTGGTCCAACAGGCAGATTTAGTAATGGCAACACTTTTGCAGAGTTCTTAGGTAAGTTGGGCAATCTCCTTTCTAGCTTGTTTCGTCACAAGGATAGTTCATTGATTTTGTTGCAGAGCTCTCTCCATATATTTTTTGGGACAAAGAATTCTGAGCTTCGTTGAATATATTTTAATCACCCGATAAAAAAAAAACCCATCCCCTGCCAATATAATGAGACTAGCGTTCATGTAGTGGGCGAGAAAAATAAAATAAACTGTCTTTCTTTGTCTTGTGTTCTATATTGTAGCTTGCTCATTCTTTCTGTATTTCTCCACCTTTTCTCTCATAGATTTTGTTGATTTGTGACTTTGATTACCAGCTCAATATCTTGGGTTACCCTTTGCCCCTCCATACTTGGGTCTTTCAGAGGATCAAAAGAGTGAAATAATAACTGGAATGAACTATGCATCAGGATCATCCGGTATCCTCCGAAAGACAGGATCAGCAATAGTAAGTTATTGGTGTATTGTATTTTTTTTCTCCTTTACCTTGTTTAAGGCTTTGTGGTGCCCTTAGCTTCTCTTTAATCTAGCTTCTCTTTAATTTGGCTTATCTCATGTCTAGTGGTTATTTTTTGGAGCAATTTACATCCCCTCCCTTATACTTTACTCTTATTACATCTTTCTTTTCTATGTTTTTCGAAATTACATAATCCTCTCCTGCATGTAGTGTGTTAGTTTTTACTAAATACTAGCACAGTTAAGTTAGACTAATATTTCAATAATACCCAGTTTACCCTTCAATATTGTTAAAAGACTATTTCACCCTTCCAACAACAAAACCCTAATATACTTGGAGACTTCCCACTTCAACCCACCTCCTCCACTTCTCTATCTTCTCCGCATCTCTACCTTCCCCAACGAAAGGTTGAGGTTTTATATGAACCGAATGAAACCGAATTAACAAAAATGAATAGGAACTGAATCGATTTGAGGTTACAAAAAAAGTATGTATTCGGTTTCAGTTTGTATATATTGTATACTCAAGATCACTAGTGCAAACAGACAGGGAAAGATTATGTAATTTCTGAAAACACAGGGGAAGGGGATGTAATAAGAGCAACATACATGGAAGGGGATATAAATTTCTCTTCTTTCTTTTTTAATAATATATTATTTTATTCAAAATAAATAAATAAAAAATTAGAGTTTCTCAGCTTATGGGTTTGTGATGCAGGGAATGAATTTAGCATTGCAGATACAGATTGAGTTGTTCCAAGAGACTGTTAAACATTACTTGCCAAAGAACTTTAAGACCAACGATGAGCTTTCGAACTACTTATCCAAGTCCATTTTTGTGGTAGTCACAGGCAACAATGACTATCTCAACAACTATCTCCAACCTGCACGGTACAATAGCAGTAGCCTATACGGCCCAGTGGAATTTTCCAGCTTCCTATTAAAAGAATTCAAACAAGGTTTGCAGGTAAACACATAAACCTCAATCCTTTGTTAGAGGTATGATGTCTTGTATTCCATCACTTACCTAAGTGGGCTGATTTGAAAGGTCGTTAAGAGGCTGGTGGCTCGAAGGGCCAAGGGCCTAGCCTCACTTGAGGACAAAATTTATGGCTATATGGTTGTTTCGGTAAATTACCTATATAGGTCTCACTATATATTTTTCATTAGTGAGGTTAATTTCTTTCACTATAATCAATCTGAGAGAGGTGTTAGGATGAGTGTTTGGAGGTAATCTTGCTGAACTACGACTTTATGTTTACATTGTGTTACGATTTTTATTCTTTTCTACATTGTCTTAGGTTCTTGTTTTTCCTACATCCTTGCCACTGATTAAGCTTTCTTTTTTTCTTTTTTTTCTTTTTTTTGTGACTATATACAATCACAGGATATTTATAATTTGGGAGCCAGGAAGTTTTTGGTATTCAATATTGGCCCTATTGGGTGTACACCGGCTTTACTATATAGCCTAAACCTTACAAGTGGATGTGCTGAGAACTTAAACCAGTTAGTATCCCTCTACAATGAAGGCCTACCAAATATGTTACAAGAACTAAGTGATAGCCTCAATGGTTCATCTTTTGTTCTGGGAAAATTTTATGAAGTCAGCTATGACTTGAACCAAAATCCTTATAAAAATGGTAAGAGATAAAAAAGCCTTCTGATATTTAATCAATTGATCTACTTTTAATAGTCTATAAATAACTAGAAATCCATTTTTGTTGCAGGTTTCACAAATAGAAGCTCATGTTGTGTAGTAAACCATGCAACTACACAATGCCTCCAAGATGTCTCACCTTGCATGGATAGGGCTACACATATCTATTGGGATGGATTTCATCCGTCGCAACAGGCAAGTTTCATGTTCGCGACTGGTTGCTTCTTTGGTACTACTCAATGTACTCCATTAAACATCCTGGAGCTCACACAGAGACATTAAGGCAATATTTTTCGTATGTAATGGTTTGGTTCTTTAATGTGTTTATTTCTATTTTTATTTAATTTAATTAATTTTTTTTTAATTCATACATTAGAGATCAGATCTTGTTATTGTTCTTTGACAAATAAATTTTGATTCAAATTTACCCAAAACAAGTAATATGACATGAATCTAACATGGCTCAACATGCTTCATTAGCCTAAAATCCCAATCTGGAATGAAGATTTGCATGATATGTTATGGCAGCAGGTTGACACAAATATAATCGAGTAATAGAGTTATAGTGTCTGACGTAGGTTGAAGAGTCATCGTATTAGGTTTGCCTCTTATTTTCTTCCCTCAGCCGATTGGAAAACCTAATGTCTTAAAGATATCTTGAACATGCCTCGAAGATACCTTGAACATATCTTATTCTTATAAATCTTGGGGTTTTTTATATTTATTTTTCTCACCATTTGGGTTTAAGATGTTTATTTATTCAAAAAGAAAAGACAAAGAGAGAGTTGTAATGTCTGGGTTGGAATAAGGTGACATGATTAAGAAACCACTTTGTTACGGTTAAGGAAATTTTACACTAACTTGAAATTGCAATTTTGAAATAGTGATTTAGAAAATATTTTGTTCATGGGGCAGTGCTTAATAATGCCTGATTTGAACTACATTGACCAGCCTTAGTTTGGGTTTACTTAAAATTGAACATAAACTAGTCCAGGTCCAGCGGGGATGCACCCAATACAGATAAGCCCAGTTTTTGACCAAGGGTTATGTTTCAATAAAAAAACAACCGGATTTTTTTTTTATTATTATTATTCTAAAAGAACTGGGATTGATCATGGTAGTGATTATAGCCCTTAGGAAAAGGCCCCATATGGCAAGCGGGGCTTCTGCAGGACCAATGGACAATAGTAGGGCATGCCAAGACTCGAACCTACAATCAGCCAACTCGAGCGGTGATGGATTCAGGGCATTTTCACCACTAGGCTACCAACCCCATTGGTGGGATTGATCATACTCAAAGCTTAGATCCCATGTCAAATCAGTTCACAAAGATTTGTGATGTTCAATTCGATTTTCTTAAATTATGGAAAAAGAAAAAAGATTAAGTTTTCCTTCACCTGTGGAGAAGAGAGGATCTCCACTCCATCGGTGTTGTGACCTTGTGATTGGACTTATTTTTCCAAATCAACTATCAACCCTTCTTATACACGCGTGGGAATACTCTTTCCATCCTAATCATGGAAAGGATAGGAAGAGGCAAAACTCTAGAAGAATTGGGTTCATGAACTGATTAATATAGTCTCATTAACTCTGACCTTCTATTTTATATGTCGAAAATATATCCTTCCCATGCTAACCAAATCAAAGGGTTCAAATCTCCATTATGAAGAGAGATTTTTTTGTTGTGAAGAGAGAGAAATTGAATCCAAAAATGGAAAAAAAAAATTATACCAACCTCTAGTTTGTTGACTCTGAAAAAAATAAATAAATAAAAAATAAAAGATAAAAAATCGAGTCATTGAGTCAATGTGCCAACTTCTCATGTAAGACTCGGCCAACTCATTCACTTGGATGACTCTTCTAAGTAGAATTAGTCATCAAGTCGGTTAATTGATTTTCCATTCGTTTTAAAAGCTTCAGAGGATATGACTTCACCATTACATTTGAGTACTTTTAAATCCTTAATTTTGATCAAAACTATTTTTTTAGGTTATATTTTAATGCAAGTGAATGGAAAAGAAGTGAAATTTTCAAACTTATAAAAGAAACTTCTGTAGCCATTACCCATGTGATTTTATTAACTACTTAAATTTCTTATCATATTTAATAATGATACATTTTCTATTTTATAGCAAAGGTTTTGGATGCAAAGTGAAGTGAAATATGGAATGATTTGCAATTAATGACATTAGTCACATGCCGCGATGATTACAAAAGTCTCTTGTTTAGGTATGAAAATTTCATTGCCCTTCCTTATAAATTTATAATTCCTTTTGCAACCAAACGGAACCTTAATGAGAAATACTTATTGTAATCAAAGTGATGAAACCAAATGTATCCTTATTTTAAGTTTTAAATCATAGTAAAAATGATAGTACAATCTGATATTCTAATCTATCCTAATCTAAAATCAGATCATCTTTTTCTTTTTTTTTTTCTTTAA
>NC_056570.1:25185161-25223264 GCF_013358625.1 Macadamia integrifolia | reverse complement strand
CAAAAACTCAATTAGGAGAATTCCACTCTGGTAGGCTTGAATAATATTTTTTGTTTGAATTCCACTCTGCTTTGGTAAGTAGTACCAGTGGAAAAGAAAAAAATGGGAAGTTTCAAGTTTTTGTGGACTTCAATTTCAACACAAACTCATAAGCACAATTTGATTTTTATAATCATATTTCAACTACTAGAGGTCACTATTCATTACAGAAAAATAATTAGTGTCTCTCCTCCTTCCTATAAATTCATTTGGTAATTCATGATAGAGAGAATTCAAGAAAACATGGCAAAGATGACCTTTCTTATGTTCCTCCTACTTATCTCACTTTGCTTATTTCCACAGTTCTTCTTGGCAAACTGCTCAAGTCCCCTTGCTCCTGCCTTATATGTATTTGGAGATTCTATTGTAGATAGTGGCAATAATAATCTCCTTAATACATCTGCAAAAGTGAATTACAAACCATATGGCATAGACTTTCCAGCTGGTCCAACAGGGAGATTCACTAATGGCAACACTTTTGCAGATTTTTTAGGCAAGTTGGCAAATGGGTTATGAAACTATGCAATGATTTATCAACAAGATTAGAACTTTGCCTTCCTTTCACTATTTAAAAAACATTCTTCCTCTTGTGATCCTAATTGTAGCTTAATCACTTTCTTTTTTTCTTTAAGCTCTTCTCACGTGAGATATTCATTGACATGTGACTTTGATTACCAGCTCAGTATCTTGGGTTACCCTTTGTCCCTCCATACTTGGCTCTTTCAAAGGCACAAAAGAGTAAGACAATTACTAGAATGAATTATGCATCAGGATCAGCTGGCATCCTCCAAAAATCAGGAAAAATAGTAGTAAGTTCTTATGCTACCTTGTTTTCAATTCACAATGTATGTGAAGTTCATGGAGTTATCTAAATTCGAGAAAATTTTTCGAATATTAACTGCACAGTAAGGCTCAGAGAAAGGAAGATTTTCTAGAATTTCTTTGTCTTACCTTATGGGTTTTTCATGCAGGGAATGAATTTAGCTTTGCAGAAACAGATTGAGTTTTTCCAAGAGACTGTTCAGCATTACTTGCCAAAGAACTTTAAAACTAAGGAAGCGCTTTCGTAGTACTTATCCAAATCTATTTTTGTGGGAGAAATAGGCAACAATGACTATTTGGCAAATTATCTCATACCAGCATATTACAAGACTAGTCGCCAATATAGTCCGGCGCAATTTTCCGGCATCCTCTTGAAAAAACTCAAAAAAGGTTTACAGGTACAGACTTAAACACATCAGCCCTTGAATTTTGAGACTAATTACCAAGTTTTTTCTATGATCACATTCAATCTTAATTGCAGGATCTTTATAATTTGGGAGCCAGGAAGTTTGTGGTATTCAATATTGCTGCTATTGGGTGTACACCATTAGAATTATACCTCAAAAACCTAACAAGTGGATGTGCTGAGGATGTAAATCAGTTAGTATCCTTCTACAATGAAGGCCTTCCAGATATGTTACAAGAACTGAAAGACAGCCTCCAGGGTTCAACTTTTGTTTTGGGAGATCTTTATGGAATCATCTATGACTTGTACCAAAACCCTTTTAAATATGGTCAGATTTTGCTACTAATTAACTATTTCTTTTTCTTATGATCAAGCCTTACTATACTTGATCTATTGATCTCCTTCTAATAGTTTATAACTAACTAGAAATTTACTGTTGCAGGGTTCACAAGTAGAAGCCCATGTTGTGTTATAAACTATTCAACTATGATTTGCCAAGAAGATGTCCCACCTTGCCTAAATAGGAGTTCACATATCTTCTGGGATACAGTACATCCATCTCAACAGACAAATTTGTTGATTGCGACTGGTTGCTTCATCGGTACTATGCTGTGTACTCCAATAAACATCTTGAAGCTAACTCAGAAACATTAAGACACTACTTACATTTGTAATGGTTTAAAACCATAAGGCACTATTTATGCATATTTTAGAGATCTCTATACATTGTAGCAGCATGGATGATCAAATATTCTTGTTGCCATTTCAAGATTAAATTTTTTATTCAGTTTTGAACTTAAAAGCTATGAAAGAGCCCAAACATGACTTTGATGATTACTCCCCAACCCCCTTTAAGTAAGAAGGCATTCCAGGCACTGTCCATGGTAATAACAGAGCAGTCAGGGGGGTGGAGTCCATTCATGAGGTGTGGAAAGGCCAAGCAGAGGTGAAGAGCTTTTGGAAGAAGCTATTCACAGATGTACCTCAGACAGAAACAGAGATGGCATTCATGGTGCTATGCAGATCAGGGTTAGTATAATTGAAAACAGCATTCTTATAGACCTTCCTAACCTGCCACAAAACCAAAGACCAGAGGATATAACAACAACTGCCTAGTGCAGTGCAGCTGTTGTGCGCAAAAGCTCATGTTCACTAGGAGGTCAGAGCTGTTATCTTTCCCTTGCTACCTATCGGAAAGAGAAAAAGAACAAAGAATATGAAATTCTATCAAATTAGGCACATCCTGAAATTTTGTAAGCAAGAAAACCAGTCAATCCCTAAAACACTCACCGTGGAATTCTTGAACATTAAAGCCTAAACACTTTGGTGGGACCCTCAAGGAAAGAGGATGAGGGAATACCTCACTATGAATGAAAGTATCTAGGCTAAAACACCAGCAAGAATTTGGGCCAGAGCCCAAGCCTTAACAGGTGAGCATAGAGGAGTGGGCAGACTACAAGGATTATGTGGACTATTTGGCTAAATAGTAGAAGAGGTCGACTTACTCTTCCGATCTGGGGTGGAATAGTTGGCTGAACAGATTTACTTGGCTCAATTGGAGGGTCCAAAGAATGCACAAAAGAGCCTAGCCGATGTCCCAATAACCACCATAGTACTAGATTTGGGAGCTTTGTTCTGGCCCAGGAAGCCCACTAGACGCATTCTCAAAAGGTCCAGAGCTGTAGAAGGCTGAAACTCCAAAGAAAGCTAGATGGACTTTACCGCTAAGCACATTTGGATGTTCCTTGTAGAACGGATTGATCCACCTAGGCGGAGCACAAAATTAGGATCAGGGGAGAGAGAGAGAGAGAGAGAGAGAGAGAGAGAGAGAGAGAGAGAGAAACAGGAGGAGGAAAACAAAATTCAGCCATGACTTTTGACTATTAGCATATCAGTTCCTGCCATTAATCTTTAATTACAAAACCCCTATGAAATATATTTCTTAACATGGTTATAGGACAAAGTTTTCCTTCACCTCTCGGTTAAGGAAAACACGATCCCGACGTGACCCTCTCTTTCTCTCCATCTATCTCCCATGTTCAGATCCACTGTGGTGAGTGATGAATGACAATAAGCATCTAATCGCTAGGAGGCCCCAGCATGCATAATAAGAATTAGAATAAGTTTGCTTATGTTGAATCATTTACTCACGTATTTTAAGGCTTTGTTTTAATGTATGAAATATATTCCAAAGTAAATTATTTTAAGAAAAAAGACTAAGGCTGTGTTTGGTAACACAGAAAAGAAAAGAAAAGAAAAGAAAACCATACAGATTCTTGTACGGTTTTCTCCCCCCTTCTAAATATCGTTGTGCTTGGTTAACATACAAGGATAGGAAGATTCTTAAATTTGAATTTCAAATTTGTCTTGATTTCTATGAAATTTTCACTCGCCGCCATTTTTTTTTCCTCCCGCGAGGACGAGATAAGTTGTATAGAAAAGAGAAAACTTTGCTATTTTGCTCTTTCTCCAACTCCGTCTCCCTCTCCAGGTGAAGAAACTGATCTCCATCGATCAACAAAAGCCTGCATTGCAAAGACGTCACAGGTACCTCTCTCTCTCTCTCTCTCTCTCTCTCTCTCTCTCTCTCTCTCTCTCTCTCTCTCTCTCTCTCTCTCTCTCTCTCTCTCTCTCTCTCTCTCTCTCTCTCTGCGTTCATTACAATCTTACATATCCTTTTTGTTTATTTTAGCTTGAATATTTTCTTGATGTCATCCAATTTGATTACTATTTTCACAAATTAGGTTTAATCTTCTCCTGCAAAATTTGTAATCCCTTTTGAATTAGGAATTCTATACATTTTTTTTTTTCCCAAAAGTACTACTGATTCTCCTTTAAGTAGGTCATGGTAAGCTTAGGAAATTAAAAAGAGAGAAAACAGAGGGTTTTTTTTTTTTTTTTTAATTCCATGGCCTGAAAAAATGGTTTCTTGTTAATATTGCTGTGAAGTATGACTACATTTGTCATCCCTTTGCTTATTTTAGGTTTAATATTTTCTTAAATGCTTAAAATCTGTACCATCCTTTTCATTTTTAGTGCAAAATTGTGCAAGATATTGGATTCTTCTTTTTTAGTTTGTATAACATTCAAAAGCCAATTTATGAAAATGTTTGCATTGATGTACTATCCTCTGTCAGTTATAAATATATATTTAAAAATGGAGAATTGGGATAGATGTCGTGGGTTTGGTATTCATATTTAGATTCTCAAAATATTTGAATAACTATCCAGGGTAAGTATCCTAAGGTTGTGATTGGTTTTCAGAAGCGGGAAGATATGAGATTAAAAGAAAACAACAAATAAGAAAATATAGGAATAGTACAACAAAATTGATTTCCCCTATAATGTGTTTGTTCGCGAAAAAATCTGGAAAATAGAGAGATTAAATATGAAGATTTACTTTTTTTTTTTTTAAATAATTTGTGGGCAGAGAGAGAACAAGCCGAAGTGGTCTTTTTAGATCTCTCTACCTTGTTATGGCTCCTTAAAGTGGTCATCACAAGCTGGTATTAATTGTGTTCAGAGCTGATGTTTTCATGTTAATTACCGTAGAGAGAATAAAGAAGGGAGTGGCAAAGCAATGCTATTGAGAGAGAGAGAGAGAGAGAGAGAGAGAGAGAGAGAGAGAGAGAGAGAGATGGTAAGAGATGTATGTTCTATAAATGAGAGGAGAGATGTCTTAGATGGAGCTTTGTTGTTGAAGGGTAGACAAGGGGGAGGAAAATCTAGACAATGAAGCAACAAAGCTTGTTGTGAAAAGCTCTTTTATAGATCCTCATGTCTATTTATTATTTTATTTATTTATTTATTGTATAGGGGTTTTTTTTTACTACTAAGTTCATCCTTGGGTTAGAGTTGGTTATTTTCATTTATTTTTCATGGTTGTGTAGACACATGCATAATGTCTTGGTTGTAGTATGCAAGGTTGGTATTCCTTTAGAAGATACAAAATCTGTTTGGTTGATCGTTTGAGTTGGTTGTCACCCAGTGGCCCTTTTCATTAGAGAATGACAATTAAAATTTTGTATTTGTCCAAAATTTCATCACAATATTCAGGCTATATCCACTCCTCACAAAGCAAAACCCCAGTACAATTGATATTTCCCTACAAAAGTACCCATTGATGATGGAAATCTAACAAAATGAAAGTGATCCGTTTTGAGCATGCAATTGAATCATTGCTTCTGGAAGATCATTTGCCTCAAGAAAGTGGAATAACAATGGTCTTTATTATCTTTTTTAGAATTGTTTGGACTATTTTTAATGCATTATCTAAACAATGATCTTATTTTAATAATTATTGCAGGTTGCACCCTATGAAAGACTTGTGTGAAGCAAAGGCATTTTACTTCTTGAAGGTAAGTAAAAGAACTCTCGTCATAGTTGATGATTTGATTATTTCACTTCTATCATTGGCATCTCGTGTTTCATTTCAAAATGATAAAACCTAATAGAATTCTGTTTATATGAATAAAAATTTAAGTTGTGATCCTTAATAGGACATAAGCTTACGACATTTATATTTCTTGTTCAAGTAATTCTGAATCTAATTATTAAATGATATATCTATTTTTAAATTAATTTATTCCTCGTTATGTTTGCTCACATGTTACTGAAATCAAAATATTATATATATAATGTACAGATAAATCATCAGCAAAAAACTGTTGAATGGATGATGGTCACTCTTGAATGGATGATGGCATGTGCATTGGCAGCTACCATGACTATTATTACTAAACTTGCTACCATGGGTCCCCATCTTGAGAAATACTATGAAAAAGAACTCCCTAGGAATTTGTATTTGAAAGTCAGAAACTTTAAGGATAATGTGATAGTAGGCCAAAGTTGTATAGACATGCTTCGAATGTCAGATATTTTCTTTTCTTCTCTTGGTTACCAAACATAGCCTAACAGAATGAAAGAAAATAACATTACACTTCCAGTTAATAGCCAAAATCTGACCTATTCCATATTATAAATAACAAATAAACAAAAACAAAAAGGATAATTTAATTGTAAATTTTAATTGTTATATATCTATATTGCTCTACCAAAAAATATATATATATAAATATATATATACCTATATTGCAAAAAATATAAGTTTTTAAATTATAATAATGGGAAAATGACATGTATGCTAGCAGGTCACCTAAGAATTAATTATGTTAGCTCAATTTTAACCCTTAGATGAAACATAATCGATCTCATCCGTTTGTATCTGTTGCCATCCTTAAGTTGCCACCACTGCTCTCCCTCTCCTTCTCTGTCGGTTCTATCAGAATCTCTCCTTTCTCCCTCTCCGTCTCCAACTCCACTAGATGAATCCTTAGGACTCCCATGGGACTCCCACGATTGTTGAATCGGTTCCATCTGAAACCCATCTCCTACTCCAACTCTGACTCCCACGATTGTTGAATCGGTTCTATCTGAATCCCTCACTAAGACAGGGAAGTCTCAGGGAAAATTGTTGAATCGACTCCAGCAATCTGCTTGACCAAGCTGGAATCGAAAGATTTGAACGTTTCCAGGGAGTGAGATCGATGTGTTAACTATCCAGATCAGAGAGAGAGGTCGACTGTGCTCTGTTGGGTTGGGATCCTTTGTAGCCTACAAATGATTCGGATTCGTGTTCTGTTATCTTCTTTAAAACAAAGTTTTGTCTGGCTGCCGGCGGCTGGAGCGAGAGAACTATGAGGGGAACCTGCAACTCGATTAGATCTGATGAATATCTGGGTTTCACCAGAGAGCTGCTCCCTGAGACTTGAAGACAAGGGGAGGGGGATCAAATCATAATTTTTTTTTTTTCCCCTTCGTTGATCTACAAAGGCTTGTTCAACTGCTCACTAATCAGAATTAGATCATAACCATTAATCAGTTCACTTTCGCATTATTAAAAGAAATAAAAAATAAAGTGGCTGCTCTCCCTGTGTTCGACCCGTAGCTACACTAATCCGTACGCTTGCGGTTACATTTTAAATCTCAAACAAGTTTTTGGCGCCGTTGCCGGGGAGACAGTTCCATGTTATTTTTCACTTTCTTTTGGTAAATCGGAGTGCTTTGTTTGCTTTGTTTTATATTTTTCCTTTTCTTTTATTGAATTCCTGAGAAGAACAACTTGCAATAATAGTTGTATCAGTGNAATTCTTAGATGACGAATGGTTAGGACGTTATTTTAGATACATATGTTTAGGACGGTAATTAGAATTAGATCACAATCATTAATCAGTTCACTTTCGCATTATTAAAAGAAATAAAAAATAAAGTGACTGCTCTCCCTGTGTTCGACCCGTAGCTACACTGATCCGTACGCTTGTGGTTACATTTTAAATCTCAAACAAGTTTTTGGCGCCGTTGCCGGGGAGACAGTTCCATGTTATTTTTCACTTTCTTTTGATAAATCGGAGTGCTTTATTTGCTTTGCTTTATATTTTTTCTTTTTTTTTTATTGAATTCCTGAGAATAACAACTTGCAATAATAGTTGTATCAGTGGACGTCGCCATGCCTCACAGTATGATAAAGACAGATTTCGCCCTGTAGCAGTACCTCAGGAATTGACCTAAGCAACCCCGGATCCCTGCCGGTAAGCTCCCAAAAAGCAAAAAAAAAAATAAAAATAAAATAAAAAAATAAAAAAAAATCATCAAAAAGTTTTTCTATCCATTCTTTTTTGCTTGTCTTACTTTAGTTGTGGGAAGTTTTTCTGTTGCATGAGTGTTAAGTGGGTACGTAATACTAAGAATCGGTTAGAAAGAAGAGATCCAACAAGTAGTGACCCTATACGTTTGCTCTCTTTAAAACCCTTCAATATGGGAGACCAACAGCAAAACCCTTCACCTAAATCTCTGAAAGATAGGTTCTACCCTGCTAGAACAGCCCAACCTTCCTGTATAGTTCTACCACAAGCCCAGGGCAATAATTTTGAACTCAAATCTCAATACATCACTATGTTGCCCCACTTCCATGGGTTGACCTCTGAGGATGCATACCTATTTCTAAGGGAATTTGAAGAGGTATGTGTTCTAATTAAGATCCAACAGCTTTCTGATGATGCTGTTAAGCTTAGGTTTATCACTTTTGCATTGAAAGACCAAGCTAAGAAGTGGTTGTATGGATTACCCACAAATTCCATAACCTCATGGGAACAGTTCACAGTTGTCTTCCTTAAGAAGTTTTTCCCAACTCACAAGACCAATAAGCTTAGAAGTGATATCCTTCCGTTTAGGCAAAAGCCTAGTGAGTCATTTTCCAAACTTATGGAGAGATTCAAGGATCTACTCCAAGAATGCCCCCACCATGGCCTAGACCTATGGCATTTATGTCAAATAATTTATGAGGGTATTGATTACCCAACTAAACAAATGATAGAATCTATGTGCCCTGAGGGATTCACATCCTTTACAGATGAAGAAAAGGCATGGGAATTCTTACTTGACTTAGCTGACAAAACCCGTGAATGGGAATCAACCCAAGAGAGTGAAAGAACTATAAGAGGAAAAGGATATTTTGTGGATGGGATAGTAGCCAAGGAAGCCCATTTGGATATCCTAATCAAGAGGATTGAGGCTATTGTTCCTAGAGAGTCATAGAAGAATGCCCTAACACCTCTGGGGGCACTTCTAATGATAGTGTTAATGCCTTATACCAGAATAATCCATATAGTAACACATACAATCCAGGATGGAGAAATCACCCAAATTTTTCTTGGAATCAGGGCAACCAAGCAGGACCTTCCAATTTCTATAATCAAGGTCAACCTGGACCCCAAAGGCCTCCCTTTGCACAACAATCTTTTTCTCAAAATACTTTTCCTAGGTCAAATGTAGGACCTCAGGCGAGTTTTCCTAGGGCCCCTCTTCTATCATCTTATCAGCAACCCCCTGGGTTTACCAACACTGGAGAGGCAAGTAGAATAAATGACTTGGAAAAAAATATGGCCCTCCTCATGACAAGCCATCAAAATCTTACGAGAGAACTTACCCAAGTTGTCTCAATTATGCATGAGAGGAAGAAGGGAACTTTACCCAGTCAACCAGAGCCTAACCCTAGGCATCATCAACCTGTTAGTTTACAAGGACCAAGTAATGCACCACTGAATATAGTGCAAGGTCAGACTCAACAAGGGCCCTCTAACCAATGTAATGTTGTTTATGCCCTTAGGAGTGGTAAAGAGTACCTACAGAGCGTTCCTAAATCTTCCCCATCTATTACTCCTGTTAACTCTTCTTCAGTTGAGGACACAAATGTGCCTCTTGTTCCAGGTTCGTCTGATGAACCTAAAGATTTTTCTGAAACTAAAGATGATTTGGTTGAGGAAACCAAAAATGATTCTTCTGAACAGGGGCAAATCCCTAACAGTCCTTATGTTCATCCTGTCCCATTTCCTAATCGCTTGGTAAACAAAAAGAAGACTGCTTCCATGGACAAAATTTTAGAAGTCTTCAAAAAGGTAGAAATAAACATCCCTCTTTTGGATGCCATATCCCAGATCCCCACCTATGCAAAGGTACTGAAAGGTTTGTGTACTCACAAACGTATCACTAGTGTGCCCAAAAAGGCGTTCTTGGCAGGTAACATTAGTTCCATAATTACTCAGCCTATAGCAGCCAAGTATAAGGATCCAGGGAGCCCTACCATATCTTGTGTCATAGGTAACACCTATATTGAGCATGCTTTACTTGACCTTGGCGCAAGTGTGAATCTTTTACCTTACCATGTGTACAAGCAACTAGGATTGGGAGAATTAAAAGCCACTGGAACTACTCTTCAGTTGGCAGATAGATCTGTTAAGATTCCTAAAGGGATGGTTGAGGATGTCTTACTAAAGGTGGGGGAATTTATTTTCCCTATTGATTTCATTGTGTTAGATACTAAGCCCTTCTCAACCAAGGATGAGATCCCAATAATTCTAGGAAGACCATTCTTGGCTAGCAGTAATGCATTAATCAATTGCCGGAATGATTTCCTAAGATTATCTTTTGGTAACCAAACTGTTGAGTTTAACTTGTTTAGGATTGGCAAGCAACCACATATGGAAGAAGAGATCAATATGCTTGAGGATTTTCTGGATTTTTCCTATGATTTAGTTACCAACTTTGATATTGATTTTGATTCAGAATTCCAACAGTATATGGATGAGTTGGATGATAAGAGTGAAAATTTCTTTTCTGAAGTCTTGAGTCTTCACACACTTGTGGAGCCCTTAGGACCCCTTTCCAATTCCATTCCCCAACCTTCCATAGTTGAGCCCCCTAAGCTAGATCTTAAGGAGTTGCCATCTAATTTGAGATATGCTTTCCTAGGGCCTGACCAGTCTCTTCCTGTAATAATTTCTTCAAATTTGACTTCTAGCCAGGAAGAGGAGTTACTTAAAGTGTTAAAAGATAATAAGGAAGCCCTAGGTTGGACCATGGCTGATATCAAGGGTATAAGCCCTTCCATTGTGCAACATCATATACATCTTATGGAGGATTCCAAACCATCCACGGAACCCCAAAGAAGAGCTAACCCAGTGATGATGGAAGCTATTAAGAAAGAGATCCTAAAGTGCTTGGATCATGGAATAATTTATCCTATTTCTGACAGCCAATGGGTAAGCCCAGTTCACGTAGTGCCTAAGAAGTCTGGTGTGACTGTAGTTCCTAATGCCAATAATGAGTTGATCCCTACCCGTGTCCAAACAGGATGGCGTGTGTGCATTAATTACAGGAAGTTAAATGCGGCAACCTGGAAGGACCACTTCCCATTGCCATTCATTGACCAGATGTTACAGAGGTTAGCTGGACATAAATACTATTGCTTTCTTGATGGATATTCCGGCTATAAACAAATCCCAATTGCTTTAGAGGACCAACATAAGACCACTTTTACATGCCCATATGGAACATTTGCTTACAGGCGTATGCCCTTTGGGCTTTGCAATGCCCCTGCTACGTTCCAACGATGCATGATGAGCATTTTTCTGACATGGTCGAAAAATTCTTAGAAGTATTTATGGATGACTTTTCAATTCATGGGAATTCCTATTCTGAATGTCTTCATCATCTTTCCCTAGTTTTGAAAAGGTGCATATCTAAGAATTTGGTTTTGAATTGGGAGAAATGTCATTTTATGGTTAAATCTGGTATTGTTTTAGGCCATGTAATATCCAAGGAGGGAATTAAGGTAGATAGAGCCAAAGTGGATTTAATTGATAATTTACCACCTCCTCAATCTGTTAAGGATGTTCGGTCTTTTCTAGGGCATGCAGGCTTCTACAGAAGGTTTATTAAGAACTTTAGTCAGTTAGCCCAACCTCTCACCTCATTACTTGCCAAAGATCAAACTTTTGAGTTTTCCAAAGAGTGCCTAGAATCCTTCAAGCAACTTAAGAAGGAGTTGACCAATGCACCCATTGTTCAACCACCTGTTTTGACTGAACCTTTTGAACTGATGTGTGATGCTTCAGATTTTGCCATAGGAGCAGTTTTAGGTCAAAGGATTAATAAGTTACCCACTGTCATTTACTATGCTAGTAGGACCTTAAATGATGCACAACTCAATTATACAACCACTGAAAAAGAATTTTTAGCTGTTGTGTTTGCATTAGAAAAGTTTCGGTCTTACTTAGTTGGCTCACATGTGGTGGTGTATACTGATCATTTTGCCCTCAGATACTTAGTTTAGAAGAAGGATGCCAAAGCCCGTCTCATTAGGTGGGTTTTAATTTTGCAAGAGTTTGATTTAGAAATTAGGGATAAGAAAAGAGTTGAAAACCTAGTTGCAGACCATTTATCCCGGCTTCCCAATTCCTTGACTGTTGATTCTCCAGTCAATGAGAACTTTCCAGATGAACAATTATTTGCAATGTCTAGTGAACCATGGTTTGCTGACATTGTCAACTTCTTAGTTTCAGGTGTGACTCCGGATCACTGGTCCACCCAAGATAAGTATAGGTTTCATTCCCAAGTTAAGCACTTTTTCTGGGATGATCCTTATTTTTTTAAGATATGTCCAGATCAGATTATCCGACGATGTGTTCCTGATCATGAGCAACATTCCATTCTCTCTTTTTGTCATGATCATGCATGTGGTGGACACTTTGGACCTAAGAAGACTGCCGCAAAGGTTCTCCAATGCGGATTTTATTGGCCCACTCTTTTTAGAGATGCTTTTGATTTTTGCAAGGCTTGCCCTGCCTGCCAGTCTTTTGGCCGTATCAATAAAAGGAACATGATGCCCCTCAACCCTATTTTGGTAGTTGAGATCTTTGATGTATGGGGCATCGATTTTATGGACCATTCCCTAATTCTTTTGGGAATTTGTACATACTTTTGGCCGTTGATTATGTTTCTAAATGGATAGAGGCCATACCTTGTAAAACTAATGACCACAAAGTGGTGGTCCAGTTTCTCAAAGAGAACATTTTTTCCCGCTTTGGTGCACCATGTGCAATAATTAGTGATAGGGGTACTCATTTTTGTAATCGACCTTTTGAGGCCTTAATGAAAAAGTATGGGATCACCCATAAGTTATCTACCCCTTATCACCTCCAAACTAGTGGCCAAGTGGAGGTGTCTAATAGGCAGATCAAACAAATCTTGGAGAAAACTGTTAATCCCAACCGTAAGGATTGGTCCCTTAGGCTCATTGATGCCTTGTGGGCCCATCGGACTGCATTCAAGACCGACCTTGGTCAATCTCCCTACCGTTTGTTGTATGGAAAAGCTTGTCACTTACCAGTTGAGTTGGAGCATAAGGCCTTTTGGGCCATTAAGAAGCTTAACTTTGATTTGTCTGATGCGGGAATTCATCGTAGGCTCCAACTATCTGAGTTGGAGGAACTTAGAAATGAAGCATATGAAAGTTCTAGAATTTACAAGGAA
The DNA here is from genome assembly GCF_013358625.1 of Macadamia integrifolia. NCBI lineage: Eukaryota > Viridiplantae > Streptophyta > Magnoliopsida > Proteales > Proteaceae > Macadamia > Macadamia integrifolia. The sequence goes on along the minus strand of NC_056570.1, from coordinate 25,210,129 downwards.
AAGACTAAAGCTTTCCATGATAAACACATTCTGCGTAAATCTTTTGCAATTGGTGATAAGGTCTTATTGTACAACTCTCGATTGCATCTTTTTCCTGGTAAACTTAGATCCCGATGGGATGGCCCATTTATTGTTCATAATGTATATCCCCATGGGGCTGTGGAGATTTTGAATCCAGGAACAGGGGTAATTTCGAAGGTTAATGGTCAGCGTTTGAAACCGTTCCTCGAGTTTCCCACTACTAGTAGTGAAGAGGTCATGGATCTCCATGAACCTCTTTACACTGATGACTAACTGTTATTCAGGTATGACCCCCTTGCATTGTCTTTGTTTTTAATTCTTTCCATGCATTGAGGGCATTGCATGACTTAAGTGTGGGGGAGGGAAACCAGTTTTTTTTTTCTTTCACTTTGTTTTGTTTGTTTTTCTTTTTATTTTTGAGCTTGCTAAGGATGAAGTCCTACTTTGGTTTTTGGCTAATGATCATACCATTCGGTTGCTTGATGTATGAAAATAAAATTTTTTATTAAGGTACCCATTTTGAACGTATAAAAACCCTGCTGAGAAGAAAGAAACAAGCATGTGTCTTGAGATGAGACTTTCTTTTGAAAAATAAGAGACCCTTGTTTTATGGTGATGGACCATATGTAAGTCTGTGGGTTCCTTGTACTTTTGATTTGGAGTTGAGACCTTCTTTTTAATTTGGCATGGGTTGACAATTGCACAATTTTAAATGAATTGAGAAATGTGGTATAAAGAAGAATAAGAGTTGATTCTTTTGGAACTAGACAGGGCATTGCGCCTCAGGAAGCGTGGTGTCTTGATCGAAATTCCTTGGGAGGAAACTTCTGAAGTAACTCTAGCATCACTGTCTTTGTGGACATATGCAAAAAGCGAAGCTACATAGTAACTTGGGTGTCTGGTGTTTGCTCCACCATGTCATTCAGGCCAAAAGTAGTGGAGTAGAATAGAGTTTATTAAGCAGAAAAAAAAAAAGAGAAAAAAAATGTGCAAATGTCAATAATGCTTGGTAACATGTTTGGTCAAAAACACTCCAACGCCTTAGTCATTGGTTTCCTATTTCTTCACAAGTGGTTTTACCTTAAGATAAGGATGTTTTTGAAGAGACGAGGTGAGTTCCAAATTAAGAAATATGCTAGTGCCTGGAATTGATAAAGGGTAATAAAAGTTCAAGTGTGGGGGTCCCTTGTAAGAGAAATTATCTTTGCTCCGGATTGGTATGGGCCTTACCTTTAGCCAAAGTTGGGATTTGTTTATTCTGAATTTTGGGTGTATATTCACTGCAAACACCCACGAGACACAACTCGTCCACTAGGGGTGACCTAGGGGTTTAAAGGCTTGTTGCACATGCTAAGTGCAACCGTGATTCCTACGAAAGTGAGTAGGTTTTGATCTTTATTCTTTTTCTTTTTCTTTTTGTTTTGCTCGAGGACTAGCAAAGTCTAAGTGTGGGGGAATTCTGATGAGCACATTTATGTGTGAAATCTAGGGTAGAAAAACATGCATTTTACATATTTAGAATGGAGCTACCTTGGGTTTTACTCTCTTTTTGCAAGTTTTATATTTTCAAGGCCTTAAGGACTATCGGGAGCTATATCTTCAATTTTACACGTAAAGAGGTCCTATTTCTTTCTATGGTTGCGAAGAAGACGAAATTCTGAGCAAGATGGACGTGTTCAATTAAAAGTACACATTCGTTTGGTCACCCGTACAAATGATTATTCTTTTTCGGGTCAGAAAAAGAATAATGGATCAGAACTGAACCGAGATGCAGAACCAGCCGTTTGCAATTGTCCCAGAGGTACAAGGAATACTCCAAATGCCAACAAGGATCGATGGACCACATCTTTAAGTGATTAAAGATTTGTTTTTGGTAACAACAACTACCTAGCTTAGTTGGTGAGCTATGGTGTACAAAATTCTCTTGCTCACCAAGAGGTCTCAAGTTCGAATCTTATGGTTGTTTTTTTTAGAAGATTTTGTTGAAGATTTTCTGCTTTAGAAGCAAGCAAAATCGTGGAAGGGTGCACAAGAAGAGAAAGAAAAAAAAAAGGAAAGAGAAAAAAAATGGGAGAACCAAAAATTGTCCAAATCTTCTCTCTCTCCACATCATCACCAAAGATTGTCCAAATCACACAAAGGAAGAAAAAAAAAGTCGTCCCTAGGAGAGAGAAAAAAAAAGAAGAAAAATAAATTAGAAGAAAAAGGAAAGAAAATAAGCAAAAAATTTTAGGAAATTTCTCAAAATTTATTTCTCTCTTCTCTCTCCTCCATCTTAGCACTTTTGGACTCAAAAGATCTCACAATCAATTGTGGGTGTCTCTCTTTTAGGAAAGAGAAAATTGTTACCCTACCTCTCCATTCCCTATAAATACAACTCATGTAAGAGGAGGAGACACAATTCATTCTTCTTCTAGTTTTTTAGTTGCTCTCTCTCTTCCTCTCTCACTCTTTGGTTTTAGTTCTTCTCTATTTTTGCTTTAATCACTTTTGTAATAGTTTTTTTTTATTTCAATTAATGCAAGTACTCTTTTATTTTTATTCAGTTCTTTTTATGTTTATGATTTATGCAATTGAGTTGTAATTTTTTAAGTTATAGTTCTAGGCTTAGATCTAGGTGACAAGATCATGAGCCGTGGAGCAATTTTTTTTTCAAGTTCAAGCATTGATTCAAGTAAGTAGGCTCCTTCAGTAGTCTTCTCTCCCCCCTCTCATTCCTTCTTCTGACTACCCTTTCTTTCTTAATTTACGATTTTTATTTTCAGTCGTTACATTATTGCTATCCCTCTCCCCCAAGGTTCATGGCTAGTGTATGTGTTGGCTTTGCCCCTCCTGGCCATAGAACCATCAATTTATTGCTTTTATTTTAATTGTCTCCCTTTCCCTAAAGCCAAGTAGAGAAACCCTTGTAAGAGTAACTCTCTGGTCAAGTAGGGAAGCTCATATTATGATGCATCCCTCGGGCTAAGTAGAGAAACCTGCTTGTGAGTCTCTCTCTAGCTTTATCCCCTTTCTTTTACTTTATTTTTATTTCAGCATTTTTTTTCCTTTATTATTATTTTTTTTTAATTGCGTGGGTTGTTTACTTTTAGTTATTTATTTATTTAATTTTAATTGTGTGGCTTGCGTCTTTAAATTCTTAGATGACGAATGGTTAAGACGTTATTTTTAGGACGGTAATTAGAATTAGATCACAACCATTAATCAGTTCACTTTCGCATTATTAAAAGAAATAAAAAATAAGGTGGCTGCTCTCCTTGTGTTCGACCCGTAGCTACACTGATTCGTACGCTTGCGGTTACATTTTAAATCTCAAACAGGGAGCAGCAGGCAGGCGGCAGGGAGCAACAACAGTGGAGACACTAGCAGGAAGCAGTGGAGGCTGAAGAGGCGATGTGCAGGCGACGACAACGATGATTGAAGTGGCATTTGAAGCAGCGGCGACAGTATCTGAAGCAATAACAAAGACCGGCGAGGCAGAGCAGTGTTCGAACAGAGGCAGCTGTAGCGACGAGGACGGTAGAGTCAGCGACAAGGGCCAAGGAGGCGGCGAGAAGGCATCAGCAGCTAAGGCCGAGGAGGTAAGGCCGATGGCAGCAGGAGGCCCAGGGCATTGAGCGGCGGCATCAACAGAAGGTGAGTAGGTAACAGATAACGGCAAAGGCGAGTTAGATGCATCGGGAGGGAGCAGAGACTGAGAGCCAGTCGCGGGTAAGGGAGATGATCGAGGCGGGTCAAGAACGTGGGAGAGGGTCGGGTCGGGTCGGGTCGGGTCAAGACCAGGGAGGTGGGTCGGGGTAGAGGAGGCCTGGAAGTGGATGGGCCCAGATGGTGGGTTGGGCGAGGGGGTTGATAGGGTTGGGTTGGTTGGATCAGTTGGGTTAAATAAATTACCCGGATATAAAGGGTGGTCGATTGGGAATTTGGAGAATTTGTTCAACAGTTGGACTGGGATGAATTGGTTCAGAGGAAAGAAGGTTTGAGAGAATTGGATCGGACTAAAGGGGGGTTATAAGGGTTAGAATACTGACCCAGGGATGGATGAAGATAGAGGAGCAAAGGAGACGGGAGATAGGTTCGGAAGGGAAAGAATTGGTGAAAGTCTAGGGTTTTGGGAAGCAGAAGTATCAGAGATGGCAGGGGAGGCCAGAGGAGAACCAGACGGAGAAACACGAGTGATTGGACATTCCTCAGCAGACGCAAGGACTGAGAAGCGGTTGCAACCAATGGGAAGCACAACGTCAATCGGACCATTGGGTAAAGACACATCAGAAGGAACCGGCGTAAACGACACGGACGGCTGGACAATTGAACGTTCCGGTAGAGGCGGCCGGCGGGTAGGACCATTCTTGTGATTTTTCCTTGATCTGTGAACCACAAAGGAGGCATCGAGTGGATGGACATCATTAGGAGGAGATGGAGTCGCCGGCGTTGAAGTATCTGGGGAGGATTTCTTTGAGCAGAGCGTAGTGGTATGTCCGAAGCACTTACACAATGTGCAAATAGGGGGCAACTAGTTATAGATGACCTCCTGGCAGTCCTAGGTGAAGGAGTGGCCTTCACCGTCATTGACAGAGATGGAGGAGGGCAGGATCTTGGTTGCTTCAACTTCCACACATATTCTGGCAAACGAGAGCCTATTTATCACTTTCGTGCGCTTGTCGGAGTAGAGGGGCTTCCCGATTACTGAACCAATATAACTAAGGCCCTTAGCACAGAAAAATTGTAGTGGTAGATTGGGGAAGGAGACCCACAGAGGAAGCGTTGTCGGTTCTGGGCGGCTGAAAGAGGTTTGCGCGTCCTTTTGACGAAGGAATATTGGTTTTTTGGCGACGTACCAGGGGCTAACATCTACTGCAGTCGATTTATCAGAATCACAAGCAAAGTTAAAGACGAATGTGCTATTATTGAGCATGTAAGTGTAGAGGGCACCAATGGGCTTCCATTGCTTTTGCAGAGAGGATTGAACAACCGAAAAGCGCGGCCGGCTACCAAGGAAATTTCCAATCATGCAGTTGCTCCATTTAAGGATCTCAGAGGCGAGGAGGTCAGGAGGACAAAGAGCAAAGGGGATAGAGTTAAGGGACTGAGGAGGGTGGTAGAATAGGGAGTGATCGGTAGAGGGAGGAGGAGCAGGGGAGGAGGGAGAGGAGGAGAAGGTGGCAGGGGGGAGGCAGCAACAATGTTCCAAGGCCGAGACACAGGGGAGAGGGGCGGAGAGGAAGATGGAGTAATGGAAGAGGAGGTATGAGGAGGAGGTTCAGGGATATGTCGACAAGAGGCCGGAAGGGAAGGAGGACCGGCGGCGAGGACCGCCGGAGGGGTAGGGGACATACGGAGGGGTTACACGAGTCCCAACTGATTTTGTCGAACATCCATCTCAATGCCCTCATCTATGCTATACGTAGCATATCTATAAGTGATGTAGATCTCAAGTACCACAGGGATGAGGCCCAAACCAGTCCAGTATCGCTGTAGGATTCATCACCTGTGAAGACAGCCTTGTCAGGTGTGTGGTCTAGTTCTTGATTTGTTAGAGGGAGCACATCATAATGGACCCAAGGACAACTTGCGTGGATGAAGAAATTGTGGAAGACCAAGCCAAAACACTTTTCACGTCACTGTTCATGTGAACAATGTCACAGCCAGAATATTTCTGCCTTGTACAGCTGTAAAGCTTTAATATAACTCTACCTTGGAGTTTGGAAGTTTTTGTCTCTAGTCAAGCCTTGGACAGGAAGACATTAAGAAGAATCGTTTTGGGGAGTTCTAGAAGAGTGAAAACTTTGCTGGATTTTGTTTCCTTTTTCAGGGTTTTTCTTTTGAGTTTGATACTTCATGTATAAGGAAGATCTTCTAAAGACTTTCTTTTATTATTAGTTTCCTTTTTTATGTAACTTGTCCAAGGACAAGAAGATAATTTCCTTTTTGTTTTTTGTTTTTGTTTTTGTCTCTATTTTTCTACTTTCTTGGGAGGCCCCTTACAGGTCCTACACGATTTGAAGTTATGAAAGTTCGATTTGTGTATCCCCATTGTGACAGAGAGAGAGTCTGTGACAGAGAGAGAGAGTCAAAAGACGGTAAGAGGTTGTGGGTGAGAGATCCCAGTCTGAGAGAGAGTACCCTATCCCCCTTCACTATCTCCTTCATATCTTTTTTATTCTTAGTCTTATTATTTTATTTTATTTTATTGCAACTGCGACCAGCCATTACAGGAGGGTCCTCCTTTTACTGCTGGAAATTGGTGATATCTTGTATTATTGTTGACATTGAAAGATCCTATTGTGGAATTAGTACTTAGTTGTCTAATCGGGGATTGATGTAATTCGACACTTATTAACCACGCAACATTCGGCGCCATACATCATAGCCGGTTGATGGACTGTCTTATAGAGCTTTCCTTTATGTTTTAAAGGAATATGTTTGTCACACAATACTTCGGACGTACCTCTCTACTTCAAGCAACACACTTTAATTTTCTGTGAATCATCATTCTCTATATCACTTTTATTTATAGTTGACCCCATATACCTGAAGTGATCACTTTTTGGTACCTCTCTTCTCTATTTCATTATCCATCGTAGTGTGACTAAAGTTACAAATCACATATTCCGTCTTCATTACACTTATTTTAATACCTCTTCATTCCAAAGTTGATCTCCATAGCTCCAACTTAGCATTAATCTGAGTTTTTGTCTCATCTACCAAAACAATATCATTAGCAAATAACATGCACCACAAAATCTCATCCTGAATGTTCCTGGTTAAATCATCTATAATGAACGCAAACGAATAAGGGTTTAAAATTGATCCTTGATGTAGCCCTATTGTGATTGGGAAATCACTTCCTTTCCCTCCCACGGCTCTCACATTAGTTACCGCGTCTTCATATGTATCTTTAATTATATCTACATGTTTACTCGATACTTGTCTTCTCTAGTACATGACTACATGCCAGATTAGCTCTCTAAGGACTCTATCATATGCTTTTTTGAGGTCAATGAAGACCATATGATGATCACTTTTGCAAGATCTAAATCTTTCCATGGGCCTTTTGACTAAGCAAATAGCTTATGTTGTAAATCTACGTGGTATAAAAACCAAATTCATTCTCTAAGATAGTAGTTTCTGTTCTCAAATGGCTTTGATAACTTTCTTCCACAATTTTTATAGCATGGCTCATTAGTTTTGTTCCTCTATAGTTATTGTAGCTTTGAATACCCCTTTTATTGTTTTAGATCGAAACTACAATGTTTCTTCTCCAATTATTTGGCATTTTCCTTGTGTTCAAAATCTTGTTAAAAAGATTGGTTAGCTCAGCCTTCTTCTTCTTTCTTTCTCTCTCTTTTTTTTTTTTTCTTAATTTTAATTTTTAAATTATTATTATTATTTATTTATTTTTTTAAGTTGGAAAATTTGATTTTTGTGCCAAAAAAATGTGTGTTTAGTCCCATATTGGTCATGGACTTTTTTTTGGCATCGAAGTTTACAATTTTTCAATGCCGAAAATAGGAAATTTCGGCCTTGTTCGTTGCCAAAAAATGTGGGTTTAGTTCCACATCAACCATGGAAGGGAAAATTTGAATTTTTTGTTTGGTTTTTCATAGCCTATAAATACCTCCACCTCTAATTCAAAATTACACCTCAGAATTATTAAAAATACTTCTAAAAAATGTTGTATACGTTGTAGATACTTAAGTGCCCTTGGGTGCGGAATTTTGTCGGTTATTCAATGTGTCGGAACTATGCAGATTTGAGTATATACACCTCCTGCAGATTTCATCGGCTAATTTAGGCACTCGTAACAAAATCTTTTTATGTTGGAGTTTGTCAGACTCCGTTTGCCAAGAATAGATATTCAAGACCTAAAAAATCCCTCATAGGGACTATAGTTGACTTGATGATGCAGTTGGGCGTTGGGATTGAGATAACTTTTGATTTGATTCATTTTTCTTTCCTTTTTAGAGCTAGAATTAGTTTGGTAGTATTTTTATTTAGATTGAATTTTTATTTTCAGTTGCCAATTAGGATAGTTTCCATTTTAATAAACTACCAATTTTATGTTTTGTTTCTCTTTATATAGCCATGTAATGGAAGAAAACTCATATTGAGATTTGAAGTTTTGATTTGAAATTGGATGTTTGTTTGGTTAGACCATGGCTGCCGTGACTCTCTTTCGATTTTTCTCTTCTCTTCTCTTCTCTTCTCTTCTCCTTCTTCCTGCTGGTTCTCTCTCCCAGCCCCTGTTCTGGGAGATAGTTGCAGCTCCTTAGAGATCGTCAGATCTCCTTCGTTCCTCTTCCTCTCTTCTTGAAACTTGGTGTGGTTGTTCTCTACCAAAGGGCAACTGAAACCTTAGAAAACTTGGTCCCTGTTGAAGCTCCTACAGTGAGAATCAAAGACAAAACTCAGATCTGGTTCTGTGCCTTGCGCTGGACTGAGTTGCAGGTACAGTTGTCCACGTCACTTGCTGTTTGAGGTCCCTATCTGCCAGAATCAAGAGGTCACAGGGTTGGAAACCCACGTTTGAAATTTCAGGGCAAACTGAAGCCTGGTGACGATTTTCTCTCAAGAGGCTGCCGCTGTTTTTTTCCATCATGTTCTGTTCTTCAGTGTTACACAAAAGGTAGAAGACCACCTTTTCTTTATATTGCATTTCAACCCTTTTCCTGATATTCTTATAAGGCCCCTAGTTCTGAAATTCTATTTCATCTTAACCTCTCCATCAAATTAACCCTTTTCCTGATATTCTTATAAGACCCCTAGTTCTGAAATTCTATTTCATCTTAACCTCTCATCAAATTAATTCTCAGTTTCTTTGGGATTAATTCCAGATCTGTCCCTATTCACTTATTTCACTCTAAAAGGGTTTTAAATTGTACTAAAAATTGCAATATTGCCCCTGGTTTGCCTAGATTGAAATATTTGTTCTTTTGTGGGCCCATAAGCGATCTGATTCCTCGGATCTGCATCACCTGATTCTTCTAAATGAGGATACATAGGCTGCTTGATGAAAAGATGTTCAAGTTCGGTCCACGCGCGGACACAATCGTGAGCTACTTGTGACTAGATACCTATCAAGCGTACTCAGGCAACTTGACGAAGTGATGTTCAAGTTTGGTGCCCCCACCCCCATATTTACATATTTTTCATTTTTCGTATGCTTTACTACTTTTCAACCTAGATACCTAGACTAGAGTTAGATTTGATGCTTTATTATACATGCTAGTATACAATTTTAAGAATGATCTAAACAAAAGGAAACCGGCTTCTGGCCGGGTGCACTAGGTGCTTAAAACCTTCCTAGTCCATAACCTTGAGCCTACCTAGAGATCTAGGCAGACGTGTGTCTTATCCATTAGAGAGACATTTATGGGTTCTAGACCTTTATTTAGGTGGTGACTCCCAAACTAACCTTTTCTCCCTCTTGGCACCCCCAAAGCCAATCCGACGGCAAGAGAGACCCATAGGTCCCATTTGTTTAGAAGGTTTTATATTGGGTGGGATAATTGTACGAACTTTCGCAAGCATGGGATTTTAAGAAGTCTGGTTGAAAGTGGTAGAAAATGAAAAAGACGAAAAAAAAAAGAAGTTAGATTTTATTGTCATCCTATGTGGCCAATGGTTTCTCCCACCTCACCCCCTCACAAAGTCCTACCGATTTGGTGCGACTTAGCCGAATTTTCAGGGAAAAGTTGTGGGTTGGGGCTGTTGTGATAACACAAGTGCACTGCGCAACACCCCATGCTGCCACATTCCTACAATCTCTATCATTGCAATTGGTGTGCCCATTGTTGCATCCTGTAATATAAAGCAGAGTTGGAGAAGCCAAACCAGCTCACAGCTGCAAGATGGTTTAACCACAGAACAACCATAAACCAACCCAAAAATTTGCACAGGAAATCAGACTATAAAGATCTGCATACCAAAACTACAGCAAGCTATCGATCTCAATTAACTAGGGCTTCTTAGTTTAGATCAATAGGTAACCAAATAGAGACTATCCAAGACTGGGATAAGTTGATTGGATGATCAGCAACCATGGGCACTTGATAAAACCTTGAAGAAGAAGATCCTCCTGGGCTTCCCACCGCAAGGAGTCGTCGGATGGAATACCAACCCTTCACTGTGATCAGACACACAACTTCTTCTCACAGAGAAGCAGCAGCAACAACAACAGAAATTTAGTTATTTTCATAAAATTGTGGGAGCTTTAGGAGCCTCCTCTTCTTTATTTATAATGTTAATGGGGGAGGGAATTACAAAATAGAAGGTTATAAAAAAGGAAACCAAATATTCTCCTAATATAATAATTTCTAAAAACTTAAAAAAGGAAACTTTCAAAAAGGGAACTAACAACTAATGACTTGACTCCTAAGAAAACAAATATAACCTAAATTGAACCCAACTAAAAAGGAAACTAATGAAAAATGAAATAAACTACTTAATCCCGTATGCAACCTTAAAGCCTCTAGTTTAGACCCGTAAAAATGGCCCATTACACTCAAAACTAAATGGACTGAAGGCCCAACACATATACAGCCCTACCATAGACTTATTCCGCATTAACTCTCCCCATATTGAAAAAATTCGTCCTCGAATTTTGCAATGATGAGGGGGGAAACAATATGTGAGTAAGTAGCTTTGACCATTCCCCAACAAAATTTTGGTTGCTTGTAAACTCTCGGAATGTAGTCTTCAAGGCGTGGAGCTTTCTCTTCATAGAATCCTGATGGCATAACAAACTCTATATGCTCAACCTTTGAATCAATACCAGCTGTGAATATAGAATGCATAGAGTCATCAATGTTGGTAACCTTCTCATCAAGGATTGGAGGAACAAGCTCTTCCTTTTCATCATGAATATTAAAGATGTTGTGGAGTGTTCTCAACCACTACCTCATCGTCCACGGTTTCAATATTATCTACTTTGTTCTCTTCAACATAGAACCAAGGATTAAAGTATCAGTGTCGGTCGCCGTATCGGTCGGCCAAAATTAAGATACGTATCGGAGATAAGCTAAGATACGCTAAAGATACGCACATAAATGGATAAGAAACACTTTTTTATACACTTTTGCATAAAAAAATAGTTAAAAAAAAAACTATATATAACATGTATTATGCATAAACAATAAATTGAGAGTATCGCAATAAGAATCCAAGGTTTGTAGTTGTTCTATAAACCACTTTAGTTAGAGAGAAAAATGGCTGGCAGCAACTTTGGAACAAAAACACCTCAAAAAATTGTGTTTTTCTGAAAAATTACCCATCTTGGCCATTTTATGGCTGTATCGGTGGTGTATCGGTGCGTATCGGTATGTATTGTAAAATACATATCGATATAAAAGGGTTCTAAAAATTCCATGTATCGTACAGACTGATACTTTAAACCCTGTATAGAACTCTTCAGTGGAATTTTCTATCTCTTGACCTTCTATCTTTGAAGCTAACTATCTCTTCATTTGTAACATTGACTTCAGGTTCTTTTGGTGTGAATAGAGGTATCTTTACTTCCCATAGAGGTGTTGTAGGTGCTACTAATGATTTTGGGACACCGACAGGTCACTGCATTCTAGTTAATAGTTCATCTGGTCGCACTGTTTATTGATTTAGTTGTATTGACATCTCCATCATCGCAACAGCATATCAACAGGAGGGGTTGAAACCCTCAATGAGTTGTTCTCTGCCATGCTCTGATACCACTTAATGTAAAGCTGAGTTGGAGAAGTCAAACCAGCTCACAACTGTAGGATGTTTTAACAAAAGAACAACCATAAACCACCCCAAAAATATGCACAGGAAATCAGACTATAAATATTTGCAAGCAAAAAACTACAGCGAGCTATCGATCTCAATTAACTAGGGCTTCTTAGGTCAGATCAATAGGTAACCAAATAGAGACTATCCAGGACTGGAATAAGCTAATTGGATGATCAACAACTGAGTACTTGAGAAAACCTTGAGGAGAAGAACACTTGAAGAAGAAGATCCTCCTGGGCTTCCCACCGCAAGGAGTCGTCGGATTGAACACCAACCCTTCACTGTGTCAGGCACACAACTTCTTCTCATAGAGAAGCAGCAATAAGAACCTAGTTCTTTTCATAAAATTGTGGGAGCGTTAGGAGCCTCCTCTTCTTTATTTATAATGTTTATGGGGGAGGGATTTACCAAATAGAAGGATATAAGAAAGAAAACCAATATTCTTCTAACACAATAGTTTCTAAAAACTAAAAAAGGAAGCTTTAAAAAAGGAAACTAACAACTAATGACTTGACTCAACTAATAACTCGACTCCTTAGAAAACAAATATAACTTAAATTGAACCCAACTAAAAAGGAAACTAGTGAAAAATGAAACAAACTAGTTAATCCCGTATGCAACCTTAAATCCACTAGTTTAGATCCATAAAAGTGGCCCATTACACTCAAAACCACATGGACCAAAGGCCCAACACATATACAACTCAACCCTAGACTTATTCCTAATAAAACAAGCTTACTTTCGCCAAGAATCTGCATCGTCTTGCCATCGCACAATCCTGTTGCAAGACTTGTCGCCAGTGCACCAACGCACTAACCCATCTGCATCCGTCGCACTAACATACCAGCATCGTTGTGCTCCAGTTGCCATCGCACCAGCCCTTCTTCTCTCTACTACCGTTGCACCAACACATCTGTACCCAAGATCAGCACCTCACCACTGCAATCACCTCTCACTCAAATCACCAACCTGACACATTCCCCATCCACACCCTCACTGTGCATCGCCCATCCGCACATGGGAAATGCATCCTTTGTTGTCGCCCATCGCACCCCTCTCTGAAACTTTTTCTGAATACCCAACACATCTCAACCTCTCTGAAAGCCCATTCTTGCATCTCACCCTTTCTAAAAACTGATTCCCACACCTCACCCTGTTTGAAAACCGAACGCATCTCGGCCTTGCAAACCCATCTCACCTAATCTGTTTTGCCCATTCCCAACCCTCAACAACAAACACCTGCCATCACTGTGAGCAATACCACCATTCACACATGTTGCTTTTGTTTTCCCCAACCCACCATTCTTAAAGGTTGGTCTGGGTTATCTTCTCTCCAACCTGGAATAACCCTACGAGCGCCATCGTCGAATGGTGGCCAAAGATGGAGATGATGAGGATCCTTAATCTCTCTCTCTCTCTCTCCCCCCCCACCCTCACTTCTCTTGAGGATTCCCACCCACGAGTAATGAAAAGCACAGAGAATTGGGAAAGTTAAAAAATCCCATATCGGGTTTGCACTTTTCCACCTCGGATGGTCACCCAACACATGTGTCCCACAATACCAAATCTCCCACCCCATATATTCCTTTAAGCAAACAGAGCCTTAGGGTTAGGGTGCAATTTCCCCTTTGTACCTACTACCTATAGGTAGGGAGGAGGAAATTTAGCTTTGATACCAAATTGGTGTGATCTCATGTTTGAAACCCCTATTTGGGTTCTCTATGGCCCCACCCAATTGCCAAATATTTTAAATTACTGGTTTGAGTGGCAATTCTGTAATTAACTTGTAATTCAAAAGCAATCAAGTGAATAGTAAAGGAGTCAAGGACATGACTTGAAACAATTACTTAATGGAGGTGTACTGGAAACTAACAGAAGGAAGGGAATACTGGAATAAATAAGGGAATGTGGAGTATTTAATTCAATTGGAAATAATGGATTTAAGATATGTCGATTAGGGGTTAAAGACCTCTAGATACCAAACCAATTGCTTGGTGGAGATTCAATCACCTTGAAATTGTAGGAGATGATCTTCCATGCAGAACCTTGTCAAATCCAACTGCAAGTCGGACACAAGACGAAGTATGAAAGTAGATGATGAGCTACTGATTTACAAGAATAAAACAGTACCAAAACAGGATCAAAATAAAGAGAATAAAAGTCCAGCAATAGATTGGGGGTATTATGGTAATTTCCAAAGCTAGTTTTGGGTTCAGAGATTAGAACTGTTTTGCCAATCGAGCTCTGCAATCAGAAGTGATGCAGAATCGAGGCTGAACCGGGTTGACACTTCGGGAAATCTCAACCGAGATGAATCAGGTCCCATTGGATTATTGGATTCATTAGGATCTTTAAGATTTTATTTTATTTCGAAAATATTTGCAATCTTTTAATTTGGGTAGTTGATAGTCAATTAGGGAGTTACCAATTTGAGTTTTTTTTTTCTAATTTCATTAGTTAGAATTTAGGAAGTAATTAGAAGTTGCTAATTTAATTATTTATTTTAATTAGGCAAATTTTAAATTCAGTTTATTATATAAAGGCATGTAACCCAAGGTATTAGATGGATTTGAGAATGAATTTGATGAGGGTAAAAATGCCACTCCTTTGGCTCATCCCTGGCCGAGCTGACCCCTTGGGTCATCGTTGGCCGAGCTGACCGCTTGGCTCATCGTTGGCCAAGCCGACCCCTTGGGTCATCGTTGGCCGAGCCGACCCTTGGGTCATCGTTGCCAAGCCGACCCCTGGGTCATCCTTGGCCGAGCCGACCACTTGGGTCATCCTTGGGCGAAGCCGACCCCTAGGGTCATCCTTGGCCGAGCCGACCCCTTGGCTCATCCCTGGTCGACCCAAGCTGACCTATTGGATCGCCTCCCTAAGAAGTCTGATTTGATCCCGACGATTGCGGGGACAATCTCGAGGATCACTCATTGTTAGCTCAGCAAATCTTATCGCTAGGAGAAATCCTAACAAATAAGGACTCCAACACCTGACAAAAGGGAATATTCCTAGAATTGCCACAGATGTTAGAATATTCCCTAGAATCTTCCCAGGAATTGGAATATTCAAAAGGATGGCAGTCACCTCCCCTTTGGACTCTGACCTCGAACAAACTGACTCCACAGGAAACCTTAGCTGGACATCTATAAATGCAAGGTAAAAACAGCTAAAAGGGAATGGATCATTTTCATAATAAATTCTCTTGAGTAACTATTGTGGAGGAAATCTGACTTAGGCATCGGAGGATCCCTCGTCGGGTCAGCCCGGCTCTCCTTTGTTTGATTTTCTGTGTAGGTCTAGCGTGGAGCAAGTCTTGCAAGGAAGATCACCCGGTTAATTTTTACCGCATCAGAATTGAATTGAATGTTTTAGTGCCGGGTATGGTGCAAGACGTGTGACTCCTTCCCCCTTTGTGGAATTTCTTCTCTTCTCCCATGCAACTCTGAGTTCACTCAGGGATTTCTTCCCTTTTTCACAAAACAGAGAATAAAAAACATTAGATAACTGAGAACAGTAACACAAGGTCGATTCAGAATTTAAGGGGTAGGGGCAGAATCGGAAATAACAAAATATCTTCAGATCTGACCGTTAGAATGGTCTCAGATGTGAACCAGATCCTATTTCAATGATGTTGAAGGTTTGGTCAAGAGTTAGATTCGATTGGATGGCTGAATTGCTTAATATGAAAAAACACCTTGTATCCAACATTTTAGAAACTAGGGTTCTAGTTGAATATATTAAGAACGATACTTACTTGACAGCAGCAGGAACAAGAGAACGAAAGATGTTAACTAAAGTAAACAGTAATTCACTTTCAAAACAACTAATAGATAAGGAAAAAAGTGACCTTTGCCTTCTCACCAGCAGTCTAGGAACATAATCTTATTGCCCTCCAAGGATTTTCCACCTTCAGCTGAATCTCACAGCATGCATACTTTCTCAGCAGCAAAAGAAAAGGTTCAAGCCAAAATTTCATTAATCAAATTCGTGTACAATGATGGCCTCCCTTACAACCTTATATAGAGAACTCAAAAATAGACTTAGATACTAAAAAGAAAGGCCTAACCCAATCCTTAAACAAATAGGACACCTAAATTGACTAGGAAACTGAAATAATGAAAGAAATAGACTCAAAACAGGATTGGTCTTATAGATACCTAATCTAACCTAGCTAAAACACTTAATAACAATTTAAACAAAGAAATAAAGACATTTTACTAATCCCGTATGCCTACCTTATACCCATATTTTAGTGACCTATTACAAAAAAAACCCATGGGATCAAAGGCCCAACATATACATAACCCAACCCAAAGCTTATTTTCAACAAAATTAAGCCCTTTGGGTGACTTATCTGCATCAGTAGATATAGCTCGCTGCAGTTGATCCCGGAGGTAGGACAGATGTCAACCCCGGTTGCAGAGTAGGAACTCAAACCACATAGTTATTGGATACCAGACTCCACAAATTTGTTCACCCATGAGTCATGTATGAGTGCACAAATTTGGGGGTGAAATGATTGGGGGATGAGGGAGATCTAATCAATGTACTAGGGACTGCTAGTACATTGAGAGCACATCAACAACAACAAATTGAAAGAGGAATGAAGAGTGCATAAATGAAGGGGGGTGGAATGAGAAGAGAAATGAAAATGAAAACCGAAGAAAAGAACAAATAAAAAGAGAAAAATATGAGGAAAGAGGCACAACTCAGCAAGTTAGGAGAATCTTCGCTAATAGGATTGGCAATATGGATCATTTATCCGAGGTCATTCTCGGTACAAGACCCAAACTATGCGTGTCATCTCTCACAACTTCTCCTATGATCATTTTAGGTTTGCCCCTAGCTCTTTTATCTCCATCAATTAGAATCATATCACTCCTTAGTGGGTCGTTGCTAGGCCTTTGTTGAACATGACCCAAAATATGCATGCCATCTCTCACAACTTATCCTATGGTCATTTTAGGCCTGCCTCTAGCCTCTTTTAGCTCCATCAATCAGAATCATATCACTCCTTAGTGGGGCGTCACTAAGCCTTTGTTGAACATGACCATTATCATCTCAAACGAATTTCTCGGAGCTGTGCCTTTTCCCAATTAAATAGGGTCGGCTACATGGATCATTGCCCTCCAATCAGCTCTATTTGACACTATACTTGATACAAAGCCTAAGCTATGCATGCCTTTCCTTACCACTTCTCTGAAAGTCATTTTAGGCTTTCTCCTATCTCTTTTAATTCCCTTTAATCCGAATAAAATCATTCCTCTGTACTCGTGCATCCAAAGGCCTCTGTTGAACATGGCCATGCCACCTCAAACTACTTTCCTGTAGCTTATCATGTATCAGAGCTACTCTTAATTCAGCTCTTATGTGATCATTACTTTATCTTTCCTAGTTTTACCACTCTTCTATCTCAACATCCTCATCTCTACAACAATAAGTTTATCTACATAATGTTGTATAACTGTCCAACATTCTACACCATACATCATGGCCAGTCGTATGACTATACTATAAAATTTTTCTGATAAGTCTTAAAGGAATACGTTGATCACACAACACTTCGGACACACGTATCCACTTCACCCATCCTATATTAGTTCTTTGTGAAACATCTCCTCTATATCACCATTTTTTATTCATGATTGAGCCCAAAATACCTAAAATAATCACTTTGCAGGACCTCTCTCATCTATTTACACCTTATTATCCGTCCTTGTGTAACTAAAGTTGCACACCATATACTCCATCTTCGTTTTACTTATTGTTAAACTTTTTGATTCCAAGGTTGATCTTCATAACTCCAATTTGGCATTGATCCCTGTTTTTGTCACATCCACCAAAACAATATCATTAGCAAAAAACATACATCAAGGAACCTCATCTTGAATGTCTTGGTTAATTCATCCATGATAAGCGCAAACAAATATAGGCTCAAAGATGATCCTCGATGCAATCCAATTGTAATGAGGAATTCACTACTTTGACTCTCATAGTTCTTACACTAGTCACCCCCTCCCCAAGAATGAAGGGGGCCTTGGTTTGAGATGCATCAAAGACGTCAACATGGGAGGCATCATCAAGCTTATTTGGAAGGTTGTTGCCAAAAAGAAAAGCACTTGGGTGGATTGGGTGTTTTCACATCCTCTCAAGCGGGAAACTTTTTGGTCAGTCCCCTCTCCTTCCGACGCCTCCTGGGTATGGCGTGAATAAATCTCTTTGGGTGGATTGGGTGTTTTTGCATCCTCTCAAGCGAGAAACTTTTTGGTCAGTCCCCTCTCCTTCTGACCCCTTATGGGTATGGCGTAAATTAATCTCTTTGAGATCCAAGGCTTCTAGAGTTATTTCCACTCGTATCGGGGATGGTCTTCCATCTATCTTTGGCTGGACCCTTGGCACCCTAAAGGGATCCTCTCTCAAATTCTCAGTGCTAGAAATATCTACAACTATGGGCTCCCAAGACATGCTATGGTTGTTGATATCATCTCTGTTGGTTCATGGCTCCCCCCTAATCCTACTTCCACCCAATTAGCTGAAATTTGGTCCTCTCTTCCAAGCATCCCCAATCCGGGTCTCAGGAGATTTGATACTATTGTTTGGAACCATGCCTCTAATGGAAAATTCAGTGCAAAGTCTGCTTGGGATTTCTTCAGACATCATGGTCCTCCCTCCCCTTGGCACAAGCTCATCTGGTTCAAGCACCACATCCCTCAGCAAAGTTTCACAGCCTGGTGGGTCTTTATGAACTGCCTCCCCACGCAAGCCTTCCTCATTCAAAGAAGGATCCAGGTCTCTCTTTTATGCTATCTTTGTGGTTCCGAGCCGGAAGATAGGAACCACCTCTTTTTTGCCTGCCCTGTCTCCTCCTCCATCTGGAAGCTTGTTCTCTCCAAATGCTGGCCGGTTAATAGAAGCATTCTCCCCTTCCAAAGAGAGTGGGTTTGGATGGATATTACCTTCCAAGGGAAGATTATTTGTGATTATGTGGGAAAACTTGCCTTCTGTGCTACTTTAAATCAAATCTGGATGGAGAGAAATCATAGGAAGTGGACCTCCAATTCTTAGTCGCTTGAAAAGATTTGGAACTCCATTTTCTTTGATGTTAAAGCAAAGATCTCAAAAGCTTCTTCCTCTTGTCCCCCCTCCCCCAGAAATTGTCACATTGTAGCTTCCTGGGAGCTCCCAAGCTCTGTGATCAGGAATCTTGTATCCCTCTGAGGGTTTTGCTTTCTTTTTTCCCTCCCCGCTTTTGGGGTTGTATATTTTCCGTCTTTCGTAATGAGTTATTTATTCACCCAAAAAATAGATGATGTCTCTGGATAGCGCAAAATAGTGGCATAATGTCGTTGTTATCGTGATAAGCTTTGTTTTAATTTAGACATAAAACTTTTCAAGGGTACTTTGCATAGTTGTCAAGGCGTCGCCTAGGCGATTTATTTAGGGTCTGGGTGATTGTCGCCTTAGTCCAAGGCACAATACTTATTTATGCCAAATATCATTTAAGTAATTATTAATAAGCAAATACCCCCTATTTGAATCCAATAAAAATAATTAAAAAATAAAATTCTAAAAGGATAAAAAGTCAACCCCCAGTCCAAGAAAAAAAATTGGATTTTTTTTTTTGTGGGGGAAATTTCAACTTTTAAATGCTTTTATTTTTTTTCAATTATGACAATTTCATAAATCTCATCATGGTAAAACATTGTTAAAAACCAAAAGTGCGGTAAGATAATCTTTTGCTTTGATGTTCGTAAAATTATTTTCATTCAGGCGACTTTAACAACATTTGCACATTTTAAAATAAGTTTTACCAGAACATAACTTTGTCATTACAACTTAGATTTAAGTAATCTTAAACTTGTTGGAAAGTTGGTTTTTTGTGCTCTACCTAATACAAAAAGCCTCGTGTAAAAATGAGATCATTTGACCAAAAAAGGTGTACCCGGTGGTCGAGGCTCCTGCATGTGTGAGGTAATGGGGGGCGAGAACTATGCAGCCTTACCCATAGAAAGTTGTGAGGCTGTTTCAATAGCTTGACCACTATGTCGCAACATTTGTTCCTTACCGTTGGACCAAGCGTGCCCCTTAATGAGATCATTTTCAGTTAAACTTATCAGAGAACAAGAGTATTTCCCTAAATGCTGATTTTTGATGACTTCATGTGGCTTAATTTTTTTTGTTTTTTTTTTTAATAATATGAGGCATATGTAGCATACTAAATAATGTTAGAAAGAGGAGAGATAAAAAATTAACACTTGGGTGCCTTGTCGCCTAAGCGTTTAGGCACCCCTCCACCGCCTTGTGTTGCCTTGACAACTATTGTACTTTGAGACCAGTGCTAGTCTTATGCATACAGGTTGTAGACTGCAAGGCAGTGTATAATAGCATCAGTAGGAGGGCTTCCCAACATAAATCTTGATATAAATTAACGTCAGATTAATGTTGTTTTCCGTTTTCTCTTTTGAATACTGCATAGAAACTTGTAACTCTAGTGACCAACTTTGCCAATGTTCACTGTTTGTCACTGCTGTGTGTAGCAGTGTTGAGGCTGCTGCCTTTTGATAGATACTTTGTACATGAGTTTTTATTTTTTGGCGTGGAGGGGCAGGGGGTTTGGGGGATGTTGCTTCCTGGTTATGGTAGGGACAGATCCTATCATGGCAGTGCCACCTTGTTCTTCTTCCCCGCTTGGAATCTTTAAGTGCCTTTTTTTATGGAGCCCTGTTGTCGTTAACTGAAAAAACTATGATTCAAGTCAAGTTTCAGATTTTTGTTTTATATACTGGTTAATGGTCATTTGTCAATACTGGATTTTTAGTAAGCAGCTGGGTTGCTTCTTTTGGTAATTTGTTTGGTTGACCTATATATTATTATTTTTTTTGCGTTGAACTGAATTTCCTCTCTTTTTTTTTCTTTTGTTCTCAATTATAATAGTAATTGAATTTCTTTTGCTGGTAGAATATTTTCACCCCCAATACTGATTTGATTTTCACTTCTGAAAATGTTTAATTTATTGGCTTTTATTGTTGTAGATTAATGATCATTATGAATATCCTCTGCAACTGGACCTTGATCGGTATATTGGAAAAAAATTGTTGCCTGAAGCAGATCAGAGTGTTCGTAACCTTTATACACTTCACAGGTATCAGTTATATCAGGATTTACACTGTCTTGATTTGATCATTAAAATATTGATCTTCGTCTTGAGTGATGTTATTGGTTTGTTGAAATTCTTCAGTAAACAAATTTCTTGCTTGATTGTTGTTTGGTGAGTAGTTTTAGATTTACCTAATATTATTTTTCGTATTGTATGATGTATTATACTTAAAAGTAGGATTTTGTTCTTATACATCGATTTTATCAACAAGAAATATGCAGCTTTACTTTTTAAATAATTGCATTCTTTTTTCCCTTTATCCTGTCCCCTTATTCATCCATGTTTGTTTGCAGTGTTTTGGTTCATGGCACTCGGGGGAATGATGGACCTTATTATGCTGTTATCAGGCCAACTCTGTCTGATCAATGGTGTGTATGCTATCCTTGAAATGGTGGTGTTTGTAATCATTGGACTGTTCTGAAATTTAAGAATATTACTGGGATAATTTAAGTTGTTATATTCAGGTTCAAGTTTCAACGGTAACATTTAAGTTGTTATATTCAGGTTCAAGTTTCATGATGAGCGGGTAACAAAAGAAGAAATGAAGTTGGCCTTGGAAGAGCAGTATGGTGTAGAGGAAATGGTAATATTCTTGCAACCGATATGTTTATAAGTGCACTTTCTCCAAAGATCCTTCAACTGGCATTTCATTTTAACACGTGCTCATTTCTTTCACCTTTCCTTCAAACAATTTCCGTAGATAAGTCATGGCTTCAGCAACACTTTTTATGATCTGATGAAATACACCAATGCCTACATGCTTGTCTATATACGTGAAAGTGAGAAGGAAAATTTATTTTTTGAAGTCGTTAAGGGCGACATAGCTGAACACCTTATTGAAGGATACTTTTCGTGGAACAAAGAACTGAAAGAAAAGGAGCGTAAGAAAAGAGAAAAGGCAGAGGGTCATATTTATACAAGCATAAAGGTAAAATATATGTACCAGAGGTAGAATTGTTGAATACTTGCTTTTCTTACTAAAGAGTTGTTTCTTTCCGTTAGGTTGCACGAGATGAGGATCTTGTTGAGCAGATTGGGAGGAGGGGTTTTTATTTTGATCTGGTGGATCATGATAAAGTTCGGAGCTACCGTGTTAAAAAACAAATGCATTTTATCCTTTTCAAGGTATACAGTAAGTGTTTGCATTGCTTCTCAGAAAGTGTAGCTTCTAGGTACAAGGCTTTGTTGAGTTGAGTTTAGTTGATAGAATGATTCTTGATGAAATGATTTTGGGGTAAGGCTGCATACTTCTGCCCTTCCCAGACCTTGCAGTATTGGGAGCCTCATGCACTGGGTTGCTCATTCTTTTTATACTTTTTATTGCCACATAGAGTGGTTATTGACATGCTCATTTGGCATATTATTTTTGAGAGTTGATGGAAAAAGAAGCAAAGTACCGATGTAATATCTGTATTTTTTATTTCCTTATGGGGAAGTGGTTGTGGATGAGCAAACATGTTATCTTGCATTGCAAAATGCAATAATATACGCATTAAATGTAGCATAGTTTCTTCATCCTGCCTTCATTGATGGGACTTTGACATTTTTGGGGTTCTTCCGGTCTTAGTGTGGTGATAGTGTTGGTCTACTGAGAAATTGTGGCTTATGTTGGAATTTACTATGGCGGGGAATTTATTCTTTTAAAACATATTTGTCATGACATCTAGGCAAACGTAGACGTCAGAGGAGGGAAAAAATCAAGGCAACACCATCAAGTCGACAAGGGATAGCCTAGGCGACCATGGTGCCCTTCCAGCAAATAGTGCTTGGTTGCCTAGGCGTAGCCTGACAACTATGTTTTAGAAACTCAACCCTTCAGCCATGTACAGTATTTTTGATTATATTTTATGCTTTAATGTCAATGATCAGTGGTTTGGGTTGTTGTGTTTTGTATCTTGGTGTTAAATCAGTCGGACACCAAAATTAGCTTTTCTAGGTACTGGGCCTAATGTGTTGCTTATGAGGATTAAAAATTCTGACCCTCGTAACCCCACGTCCAACTACACTTACTCTATGACCTTCGATCCTAAGTTATCAACATCGAAGGCTCAGTCTGGCTAATCAGATAGGAAAGATAAGCGTAGGCCCTCCTTGAGATGGGAAGAAGATTATAAGATTGAAAATATATACTTTTATCCAAATGCGAATATGCAGGTTGAATGCTAAATATGACAATGATTACATACTTTAGGAACTTAGATTTAACCTAATTATATTTGTTTTCTGAGTTTTCTGTTGTGGATTTTTTTTCCCCAACGGAATTCAGAATAAAATTTTCTGATATTGGATTACGAATATTATCTCAACTTCAAGAAAGAGGAAAGTCCCTAAAACTTATCATCTTTGTTCAAATTTTTCTTTACTAGATTGGAGTAATCTTTGGGTGCTGTACACTGATGAAGTAGGGTGTGAAACCAAACTACCAGTTTGGGGGTGTTTCTTTTTTCATTTGAAAAACGTCTAATCAGTTATAGTTGTATTTATGCTTGAACAAGTGTCTACTAAAGTCTCATTGCAGAATGTCTACTCAGATTCTAATCATTTTCATGGAATATTTGATCTCAACATGGGTCAAAATGACCTATCCTGTTGAAAATTCATAACTTTACCAATTTTCATGCATCATATATGAGCATTTCTCATCGTGGCTTCTCAGAGCTTGTCCTGTGGGCTAGATTCTTTCCTCTTCCTTCCTTGCTTCCATTTTTTCACCCCCCCAATGATCCCCCTCCCCTCCCCCCCCCTCTTTCTTTTTCCCTTTTCTGGTCTTTGTTTTTCTCTCATTGCTGTATCAGAGGGATGTACATGGGGAAATACAATCGCATAACGACTATGGTTACCAAATATCTGTTTGGAAAGAAACCTAACCCCTCCACATTCTGAGACTGTTGAAGTCTATAAATTGTCAAAATATTTACATCAACATGGCTCAGTAATGTAAGACTTGTTTACGATAGCTAACTAAACACTAGTCTGCAGATTACAGCAAAGCACCAATAACAGAAATCGATAATTCACCTTAACAGTAAATAGATAACAGAGTATGTATTCTATTAATTCCTCAACACAATAAGAATTGGTATATATAATCACAGGTTACAAAAGTCCACAGGTTACAAAAGTCAGACCAGTCTTGACTGTGGGCTGAGAGTACAGAGTGAACTACTAGAAACTATTCAGTCACCAAAATTGAAACTAGACTTCTCAGATGTGGATGATAAACTGGTCGAAGGTAGGTAATATAGGGGTAAAACAATCCTCAGATTCTGAGCAAAATTAATGGATTGATGCTGAGATATAAACAGGTCATGGAATTAGAAAGAAAGATTCAGCAATAGTAACTAACTAATATAGGCAAACCTAACCATCAGATGTTCATATTGTGGTGGCATTAATGAGTTACATGTTATTGTGCGAGAAAAGGGTTGTCTCCATTTACTGTTGCCAATAGGAGGCTACTTAAACTGTCTGGTATCCTAAGTCTCTACCAACTTCGATGATAGGTTTGTCATGGGCTTCAATTTCCAATCATTAGGGTTTTAATGCATTTTTGCAACCCACACTCATACCTCCTTGTCATGTAAAATCCCTGCCCATGTCTTCTTGTGATGAAAAATTTAGGGTATTAGTGTAATGCAATCAAACAGCTAGTTCGTGTCCCAACTTATTGGGTGAGATTAATTCAGGAGTCTGGATATTATGATTTAAGAGGGGCTTCCCCTTGCACCACATATGATGCGTGAAGAATCAATCTATCAAATGGTATTCTTCAAACATTCTTCTCATTCCACAAGAATCTTGCTGTATTTTTTCTTTTGCTTACTGCTGGAATCTATACTATAAAGTGGTCCCACGTTCCTGTTTAAGGGTGATAATGAGCCCTTTTTTTTTTTTTTTTTTTTTTTTTCAAAGCTTCCTGAATTACCCTTATTAGTAGCAAGGGGACAAAAATGTGTAGAGGGAAAACACCTAATAACAAGAAGACAACTCCAGGAGTTAATGAGATGACTTATTCGTTGCTAACTTC
>NC_056570.1:25135471-25185141 GCF_013358625.1 Macadamia integrifolia | reverse complement strand
ACCCCCCCCCCGCCCCCCCACAATTTTTTTTGTTTAAAGTCACCTTCACCTTTGACAGTCATCTATGTTACCATCTCTCTCTCGATGATATCATCATTCACATCTTTCTCTTCCTCTCTCAGATGATTTTTTCTGTTGCCATCTCCCCCCGGGTCAATGGTGTCATCTGCTGTATTGGTCTATTGAACTTTGATTACTTTTATGGCCTTTTGGTACGAAATTCTTAATCGAGGTTTGTCTCCTTATTTTGAATAGGTGCACTTTCCAATTTGATAGTCATCGCTCTTCTGTTTCCACCTCCTGATCTCAGATGGCTTTGCACTTGTGCTTCTGTCTTCTTGTCCCGAATATTTCTTGGAGTGACTGTTCACCTTATGATTCAGGTTAGCGGCATTTTGCATTTCTGATTATCATCCTGCCAATCTTTTAAAAATAATGTTCCCCCTCCAAAGTTGTAGCTTAGGAACTTTCCCTCTCCCCTTTAGATGACGGGATATAATTTGTTATCGAGCTGAGCTGATAGTGTTGAATGCTTCTGTAAAGGCAGTCTACTTTTAGTTTGGGGGATTAGCGTATTCCTTAAATTTTTCGACATGGTTTACATTTTTGAAGTGACAAAGACAAAGAATTGCAAGGAGGAATGCCCCCCTCCCCTGGCGGAAAAAAAATCCCTGAGGGTAGATTTTTTTCCCCCAAGGTTACCTTCTAGAGTAGGGTGGAGAACTGGTTTTCATGTGGTGCAATTTCGCTACCGATCTTTGCAATTGGTATTACTTGTACACTATAGCAATTGGCCAACTCTTCTTATGGATCATTATTTTGGTGCTGTTGGGGAGTTACCGGTTTCATTTATTTTTATTTATCTTGTTATGGTGTTCCTCGTTGCTTTTTTCCCCTTATTTTGTTAACTTACTGGGTTCATGAAGAAATGTTCATTTTAACAAGGCTCTCTTTGGTTGAATTCTTGTTCTTGAATTATTTTCAATTAATGCAACCACACAATTTTAATTTCTTGACAAAAAATGTATTGCTGACTTATTTTAATTAACCAATCTGAAATTGAAATAGTAATCCAACCATAGAGAGCCTTTGTGATGTGTGGTACTGTGGTCTGTTTCATGCATGCAGAGAACTTGCAATAATAAAGTTCTTATTTTTGACCTTTGTTTATCTAACTATTGAAGTACTTTGCAGGAAATGGTTGTTGAAGAGTTTTGCATTCAGGTGCAGAACCTGCGCTTTTGGCTGTGGGATAAGCGTCAAAACAATACCTATCGTCCAAGCAGGCCATTGACTTGTCAGGAAGAGCAACAAACGGTAAGTACTTCCAATGTCATATCTTATTTGTTTTATTAGTTTTCAGCACCTATATTCAAGGTTCAAGGTATCGGGTTTCAACCAGGTTTCGACCTTTGGGGAGACCAAAATTTCAGTCGAAACCTGGGAAATTTCGAGAAAACCAAGGAATTTTTCCTGGTTGGGTGGAAACTTTGGTTTCGACCCCCAAAATGTGTTTTTTTTGTGTACATAATTTGGACATTTCTAACACATTCACATAATTAGTTTCATAGAAAAAACACATAAGTCATCCTTGTGGGGTGAACCAAAAGTTTGGTAATGTATGTTGAGTCGTTGACTGAAAGTCTGAAACTATACTACATAAGTACATGGTTTACATTATATGTAGTATACAATCTACACATAATACAAAGGATCCAAAATAAATAATAATATTACATCATAATGAGTTATCTCTCAACACATAACAGTCAAGTGACTCAACATAAGTACATAGTCTACACTATATGTAATCTACATTCTACATAAATACAAAATGGATAATACAAAGGATCCAAAATAAATAATAAGATTACATCATATGAGTTATCTCTCAACACTCAACAATCAAGTGACTCAACACTCACACTCAAAACGCAACACTCAACACTCAACACTCAACACTCAACACTCAACACTCAACACTCAAAAGTCAATTCCAAGTAGTGTCTAAGCGGTTTTAGTCCATGAGTTGCATACCACTGCAGATCTCGTAGCCGCTCCTTTGAATGCATCATATATGCGTCCAATGACACATTTTGGGCCCAATTGTTTTGGTAGTCCGTCACTGCCCATCTATAAGATGCGCTATCAACATCAGTTACCTTCCTTAGGTAGATTTTGCAAGATCCAATCTTATTTATGAAGTTTTTTGGGCACAAGGGGGGAAATCTTGAGTGTTTTCCCAAGTTTCCCACTTCACAGAGAAAAAAAAGAGGAGAAAGGGTAGAATTTTGAGAATAGAAGACTTAGTTTCCCTTAAAAGCATGTTATATAAGAGATTGTTCCACCTAAAGGGTCGAACCAACTGGTCCAGTCGAAATTTCCCACATTTCGGTTTGAAACCTGTGACTTTTTAAAGTCACATGCTATATTGAGAAGTTATCAAGAATCTAGCACTACATGTATTGCTTTATTTCTTGCAGCTTTTTTCCCCTTAAATTAAGTTATCATGAATGCAGCAATAGATGCATTGCTTTACTTCTTGGTGCTCTCTAAAACAAGGCGGGTGTGACCTTCTCCTCCGCTTTTTGTTCAAAGTGTTATTACACAGAAATTGTCATCCTGATTATGCATTCTATAGGTGTTGACTGAGTTGATTCATTGCTTTGGTTGGGGCTCCTTCATTTGATGAGGTGAATACAAATTTCAGAAGAAGAGTTTTGGGTAAAGATTATAAAGCATTGATGAAAAAGCTATTGTTTTTCTCCACTTGTACCAGTTCGAGCTGGGGAAGCTTGAACTGGTACTCCCCCCTCTCCATGTCCTAATTCTTTGCCTCTCCCTTATCCTGTTCCGGTGGCTGCTGCCATTGGAACTGTGTCCTCTCCCCATCCTACAACCTTCACCTCTTCCTCGCCTTCCCCCACCCCTCCGCCCTCCAGCCCACCAAATCGTACTCTGTCTGCTTACAATCTGCCCCTCACCATGCCTCCACAGATGGCCTTTCCCTACATTTCATCCCTCCCTCCATTCTTACAACTCCATGGTTGGACTTTGTCCTGGTTTCCTTTTCTTTGATATCTAAGTGGCAATATTGCGTAGTTGGTCATTTTCTTGGCAACCGTCCTCCATTCTCTGTGGTCAAATCTTCTCTTAAATACCAATGGAGACTGTCTGGTACCCTGTCCATGTTTCTGCTTGACAATGGTGCTTTCGTATTCAAATTCTTTGAAGTAAGGGACAAAATTCGTGCTCTTTAGGGTGGCCCCTGGCAAGTGGGAAAAAGACTCATCTTCCTTAAGCAATGGACCAATATACCCAGCTAAACAATTTTGACTTCAGTTCCATTCCCTGTGGGTTTCTCTCCCCAACTTACCGCTCCATTACTGGTGCCAGCAAGATCTTATTCTCGTCGGCTCCATCATAGGAAAATCTCTCTACGTTGACATTCGAATTAAACGTATGGATCGCTTGGCCTTCCCTAAGATTTGTATTGACGTCCCACTAGATATCCCTCTTCCTTCGTCTGTCAAGATCATTGTAGATGAGGGCTACAGTTTCCACTAAAAGGTTCACTTTGATTGGACTCCTTTACAATGCTTCACTTGTAAGGTATTTGGACATCATACCAAGTCGTGCTCCTCTTCATCCACTAAATTCATTGAAGATTTGGCTCACCCCGCTCATGCTCGAGATTTAACCTCCGTGGCTCTCCCTCACTCAATGACCCTCTATTGCAGTGCTTGTAGTTTGTGGGCCTAGTCGTGCCCGATGTTGGAGAAGACGTTGGCGAGGCCCCCGCTCTTGGCGCAGTCACCCAAGCATAACCCTCGCTGACGATTCCTCGGTTGATCCTCCAGATATCCATTCTCTGATGGCTGGGCATAATAGATTTGACCTTCGATCCCACGACTCCCGGTCTCGTATGGAAGAAGATATAGCCCCTTTGGCTCCCCTTCTGCCATTCAGAGATCTTTGCCAGCTTCCTCCTAGCCCCCTTTTGGTTGGTTGGCGTCCTCCCCCATTCCTTTTGTCACCTCCCTCTCTTTGCTCTTTGCTCTTTGCTCTTTGATCCTGTTACTTTAAAATCCTAAAACCCTAATCCTCCTCCAAACGGAAACCCTCCTCTTTTATCTCTTCCTCCCCACTTAAAACCTCTCTGCCCTGCCTCTATTCAGGCCCACCATACTCCCTCTTCTAGACCTCTTCCTTTTATTCCTAGCCCTCCTCTTACTGGCCCGAACCTTATCCTTCCTGACCTTATCCAATCCCCTAACCACCCGGTTCATGCCCTTAGCTCAAACCATTTGACTCAACCACCTCCTCATATCCATCCAGTCCCCTCTTGGACCCCCGACCCATTGGATGCCTCTCCTCTGCCCGACTCCCCCCACCCTCTGTTCTCTTGCGACTTCTTCAAACCTTACCATTGGCATCATCGACATCTCCTCGGTAGACACCTCTTCTCCCTTAGCAGCGAATTTCCCCCTCTTTTTTGTATAGAATTTCGCGTAGGCTCCACCTGCGAACATTGCCCCCTCTGTCTCATCTTCTCCAATGGCTCCGACCCCAAGTCTGTGTCTCCTTCAAACCTTACACCGGTGACTTTGAGGGCTCCTCCGCTGTCACCTCCTCTTCTCCTTTGGTGGCGACTATCCCTCCTCCTATAGTGTCGATATTCTTGCAGGCAACACCTACAAAAATTGCTCCTTAAGCTCTCGCCACCTCCAACGGCTTTGGCCGCAATTGCATCTGCTCCCTCTCCACTGATGTTACTATTTCTCTGGATACTACGTGGGCTCCTCTTGCGGACAACTCCAATTCGATTATGAAGCTGGCCCTCAATGCCACATCTTGCTGGCTCCACCTGTGGATGGTTCCCATCCTCTAGCCACTCAACACCATCCTTAGTCAACCTCCTGCAGTGCCTCGATCTCCTCTGAGTCGAGTCTTGTTGCAAACCCCTAGGCCTCCCTACCCTTTCAGGCCTTGGAAGCTCGCTCCCCCACTATTGCTGAGTACAAAAGGCACCGTAAGAAGAAGCCTTCTTCTCGCAAAGGTCATGACTCTTCATTTGTTGTTGAGCCTTTATTGCCACACCCCCGTAAATCCAAATGATCTGGTTCATCTGGAATGTTTGTGGTCTTAATTCCCTAGCTAAGCAAGCTGAGGTCAGATCCCAAATCAAGTCCTCCCGCACTATCTTTTACTGTCTCCTTGAAACCAAAGTTCTAGAAGCCAAGGCTCCGTGCTTTACCGCCTCTATCGCCCCTATTGGTCTTTCCTTTCCAATTACATCCAATGTCCTTTTGGTTGAATTTGGTCCTCTGGGATCCCAACAAGTTTGTCATCTCCTCTTCTTCTGCTTACTCCCGATATATCCATCTTTCTATCTCGGACTTTTCCAACTCCTCCTCCGTGGCTTTCACTGCCATCTATTGCCACAACGCGCCCCTGATAGGATCTCCCTTTGGAATGATCTCCTATCCCTTGGCCCTATGTTGGTCCCCTTGGGCTTTGGGAGGGTGACTTTAACATGGTTAGAAGAGCCCATGAGAAGATGCAAGGATCTCCATTGATCCTTCCTCTGTTGATGCTTTCAATAGTTTGGATGATCTTGGAGTCAATGACCTTCGCTGGACCGGATGTAAATTTACTTGGCATAACAAAAGAAGTGGCTCTAGCAGAATTGGCTGCAAGCTTGACCGTCTGCTTGTTAATAACCATTGGCTTGACTCCTTCACCTCCTCCCATGCCACTTTTGATTTCCTTGGTATTTTTGATCACAGTCCCATCTCCCTCCTTGTCCAACCTCTCATATCCTTTGACCACAAACCTTTCAAATTATTTGTTATGTGGTCTTCTCAACAGGGCTTCCTTTTGCCTCACTGTGAGTGGAATAAGCTTGTCTAGGCCTTCTCCTCCCCCCTTGTTGCTTTTGCCAAAAAGTTAAAAAATGTAAAAAATGCTTTTTAGGCTTGGAACTTCTCCACCTTTGGGGGCATTTATTCCAGAGTCTTCTCTTGCAAAGCCTCGCTCGGATCCATCCAATCCAGGATTCATGTTGACCCCTTAACTCCTCCCTAGATGAGGAAGATAAATCCTCCTCCATTGAGCTAGCCGCTCTCATTGGAAAAAAGCAAGCTTCCTCCAGCAAAAATCTGTCATCAAGTGGCTTGAGCTTGGCGACACTGCTTACTTTCATAGATCTCTCAAAGCCAGAACCAACTCCAACTCCAACTCCATTCTCTCCCTCACTACCGGAGAGGGAACCCATCTCTCGTCTCTTGATGGCATTAAAGCTGAGGCCTCCAATTATTTTTCTGATCTCTTCTCTCCCCTCCTTCCTCCCCATCTCCCCCCATCCCTCTTGGCCTCTTTAACAAATTCATCCCATCCCATCTCGTCCCTTCCCTCCATGCCATACCCTTTGATGAGGAAATGTTTGCTACTGTCTTCTCCCATAAAGCTAACGAAGCGCCTGGTTCTTATGGCTTCAATAAGGGAGTCTACTCCTCTTGTTAGAACATCATCAAGCCTAATCTTCTCAAAGCCATCAAAAGTTTTTTTCTTCAGTCCCTCTCAGATCCATGATATTGGTCATACCTTCCTTTGCCTCATTCCAATGAAAGAAATGCTTATTGATTGGTACTCGTCCAGATGCGACATATGTCATTGATGTCGAGTGATCCGGGTTGTCAACGTACTTTCTAAGATGCGCTTCTTTATCTCCATCTCAATAATCAAGAATTGGAGATGAGATTGATGCGCTAGCCCTCTTTGCAAACTTGACTTTCCTAATTTCATAAACGAACTCAACTGTCTCGATTGAAAAAACCCAAGGAGAGAGCAAAAGACCAGATACCAGGGGAGGCCAACTGAACTTCTTCATTATTTTCTACACGAACGAGAGGAAAGATGCCTTAGCAATCACTCCACTTGTTAGATTAAGAAGCTACCCACGGTCTCGGGCAAAAAAGACACCAGCCGCCAAAGGCTCAGTTTGAGGGACAAACGGGTTCTGCTAGAGAGGATGGCTCAATTACAGTTGGAAAGTCAAGAACAAAACATCATTCTGCATATGCAATTGTTGGCATTGGCACCCTTGGGGGCCTAGTAGATCTAAACCACTTTTGGCCTCTATATCTGATTTTAGGCCGATCTCCCTTTGCAACCTTCTACACATATTTATTGCCAAAATCCTTGTTTTAAGGATCCAGAAGTTATTTACTCCCTGGTTAGTGCAAATCAATCGGCTTTTATTGCAGGCAAAAGCATCTCTAACTACATTCTCTTGTGCCATGAAGTGGTAAGAGGATTTGATCATAAATCGCATTCCCCTTCCACCCTTCTGAAAATTAACCTCCATAAAGCCTTTGATTTATGTAGTCTAATGTCCTTTAAGCCATGTCCTTTCCCTCGATGTTTATCCACCGGATCCACTCTGGCATTTCTTCTCCTCGCTCCTTAGCCCTTATCAAGCCATGTCCTTAGCCCCCTACTTAAATGCAAATCTCTTGCTCTCTCCCACGGTCTCACCTTGATTTTGTGATGATCTTATGATATTTTTTAAAGCTGATCCTCTCTCCATTAGCACAATCATGTCCTCTCTTCATCAATTTGAGTTGTTATCTGGTCTTCGTGTCAATCTTCTTAAATCCCAACTCTTCCTCTCTGGGGTCTCTGATGCCTCCGAATTCCACCTCCTTACTCTTACCGGGTTCTCTCTTGGATCCCTTCTAGTCAAACACCTCGGTCTCCTCTTTATCTTTGCTAGACAAACTGCTCACCGCTACACCCATATGATAGACCTCATTAGAGAAAGGCTTCAACTCTTGAAGGGTAAGCTCCTCTCATTCGGTCATCAGATCGGTCCTCCAATCCAGTTACATTTACTGGTCTGGTGTTTATGAGCTTCCCCTATCCTCCATCAAGAAAGCTGAATCCCTTTTATGCTCCTTTCTCTATGAAGGTAATGATTCCTCTAGACTTCTTCACCCCCTCAGTTGGGCCTCTGTCTGTCTCCCCAAGATGGAAGGAGGCCTTTGGCCTCAGGAGAATCCAGGATGTTAACTTAGCTGGTATCCTCAAGCTTCTTTGGAAGCTCGCCTCTAAGCATATGACATTTGGACATCTTGGGTGTATTCCCACTATCTCAAGAGGGACTCCCTTTGGACTCTTCCCATCCCCCAATGCTTCCTTGGTCTTGCACAAAATCCTAAATCTTAGACCCATTGGTCTTAAGACTTCTCCTCTCTCATTGATGATGGCACCTCTACCCTTCTTTTGCTCGACAACTGGCACTCGACTAGTGTTCGTCTTTCTGACTTTCTATTATTAGAGCTTGAGATGTCTACTCTTATGGCCTCCCTAGGGATGCCCTTGTTGCGTCCATCTTATCCAATGGTCCTTGCCCCCGCATCCTTCCATCCCTCCCTTTTCTGACATTTGGTCTTCCCCCCCCCCCCCCCCAAATTCCCTCATGCCACCAGGGAAGGGCGGACATACTTGTTTGGTCCCACTCCCCTGCTAAATCTTTCTCTTCTTCCTCTGCCTGGGACCTTCTTAGACCCCATAATCCTCTTACTCCTTGGTAGTATATTGTTTTGTTTAAGGGCCATATCCCTCGGCATAGCTTCACTGCTTGGCAAGCCTTATCCAATTGTTTCTCCACCCTATCCTTCCTTATTCATACACACATCTCTGTCCCCTTAGCTTGCTGCCTCTACTGGAATAGAACCGAAGATTCCAACCATCTATTCTTTCATTGCCCCTTTTCCGCTTCCATCTGGAAAAGAGTTCTTGCCTCTTGCTGGGTGGGTTCCGGCCTCCCCCTCCCCCTTCTGAGAGAATGAATTTGGGTTGACATGACTTTTGCTAGTGGCTCTATCTGTGATACTGTGGGAAAACGTGCCTTCTATGCCACGATCAACCACATTTGGATGGAGCACAATCTTCGAAGATGGACTGTCAAATCTAGATCTTTTGATATGATTTGGAATGCCGTCTTCTATGAGAGCTCCAAACTAGCGTACCTCCCCCATAGGCTTGTTAGGTACTCCACAAGGTATAGGCTTACTGTTGTTTCCTGGGGTTTGCCCATTTCACTTTTGCATTCCTCCTCCCCTCCCATAATCTTTCCTTTCCCCTCAGGGCTGCTTCTCTCTTGTTTTTAATGTTATTTATTAATTTAAAAAAAAAAAATAAAAATTTCGAGCTGGGGTTGTAATTATTCTAATCTCATGTTTCGTTTGGTGAAGGGAGCCATTCCCTTCAGCGGACTATATCTTACTTTGTCACAATGTTTCACCTTATGAAGTATGCACTATAAAAATCCACAATCAATTTGCCCTTTGCGATGTCATTAGGAGAAAGTCACTTAATTGTTGTTTTGGGAGTGTATCTCGTTGCTGCACTTCTGTTTTGGAAGTTAGAATGCATTGTTCTTAGACAATGCAAAGCTTTCTTGGGTGTTTTGCCTTTCTCTCAATGTTGGGGGATGTAGGAGGACTTCCTTGGACCGGGGCCATACCTATTTGAGAGCTCCTACCAGGAATCGGGCCCGAATTGGAATTCGGGTCTAGTAGGATAATTAGATATCTATTTTCTATTTGAGGGTGATTTGTGGTCTTCTTATTTTTGCTAGTTTAGCTACGTAGGATGTTTGGTTTCCTAGCTTAAGTTGTTCTTAGTTTCGTAGTTAAGAGTTTCTAATGTTTAGGAGTTTATATAGCTAAGCCTATCATTCTGTAGTGCAATTGATGCAGTTGGGCGTTGGGTTCAGGAATATCTTTTGATTTTTTCTTTCTTTCCTTCTAGAGTTAGAACTTAGTTTGGTACTACTGTTATTTGAGAAAGATTTTATTTCTATGATTTAGATTTAGATGCAAGTTTAATTCCATTTCAGATTATGGAGGTAGGTTTTTGAGTCTTTATATATGGTTGTGTAGTCCATTGTTGACAGATTAGATTTGAAGTTTTGAATTGAAGTTGAATGAAATAGCTTCTTTTGGTTGAAACCATAGCTGCCGAACTCCTCTTTCTCCTTCTCTGAAATTTCTCTCATCTCTTCCCTTCCATTCTCCTACTTCCTCTTTATTTCTTCTTCTTCATTCTTGTTATTTTCTGGTTTTTTCTCAATGCCTCTGTTTCTGGGTAACAGTGGCCGCCCTAATATGGTAGATCGATCTTCCTCACATTTGACCTTCTAGGACTGAAACTCTGGTCGTGGATTCCCTATCCTTGGGCGACTCAAACCTTTGAGTGGGGGCTTCAAAATCCTTCACAGCTGTGAGAGCCAGCACCTGTATTAAAAGTAGTGCGTGAGATAGAAGAGTTGTCGCCAGATGTCCAGCGCAAGCCACGACTCCCCTTATGAGCATTCTAGTCTAACTATAATTGGTTAGTAGATTAGAATTAGGAGTTAGATTTGTTTCCTATTTTATTGCTTTCTATTCCTACTAGGAGTATATTTCCTATTGGCTACTAGGAGTATGTAATTGCTAGTCTATATAATGAATTGAGCAAGGCCGCCAAATCTCATCGATTGGGACTCCCATTACCCAAGTAGCAGCTCTTTCTCTCTTATTTACATGGTATAAGAGCTGATCCCTGACATGATCTAAGATCAGTTCCTGTTATCAGTCTACAGCTAAGTAATAGTCAAATTATTAGCTGTTACTGGTTCTTCTTAAAGGGCTCACGATTCTCTAGAGGGGGTGATTTCATCCCCTATTTTTCTGATTTATGTATGGAGGTTTGATTGACTGACATCAATCATATGGTTTGAAGAATCTACTGAAATTACTGTTAGGAGTGACTGTTGGCTGGAGGATAGCAATGGAAGATGAACTGCTTGCTTTGGAAGAAAACCAGACTTGGGATCTTGTACGATTGCCTCCTGGCAAGAAGACTATTGGTTGTCGTTTGGTTTATGTGGTTAACCCTAATGGGTCTCTTACACCTTTGAAAGCTCGGTTGGTTGCGAAGGGGTATGCCCAGATTTATGGTGTTGACTATCTGGATACCTTTTCTCCTGTTACCAAATTGGCTTCTGTTTATATTTTGATTTCTCTTGCGGCATCATCTCATTGGCCGTTGTTTCAGCTTGATGTGAAGAATGGATTCTTCACGGTGATTTGCATGAGGAGGTGTATATGGAGCAACCTCTAGGGTTTTTTGCTTGGAGGGAGTGTCAAAAGGTGTGTAAGCTTAAGAAGTCCTTGTATGGGTTGAAACAATCTCCTCAGGCTTGTTTTGGTAGGTTTACTGATGTGGTTTGTGCATTTGGGCTGTCAAGGTGTGACAATGATCATTATGTGTTTTATCAAAGGTTTGGTATAGGGAGGATATTTCTGATTGTATGTTGATGACATTGTTATTACTAGAGATGATGGAATCCAAAGTTTGAAAGCACATTTGTAGCAACACTTTCAAACTAAGGATCTAGGAAGGTTGAAGTACTTTCTAGGGATTGAAGTTGCTCAGTCAAGAAAATGGAATTTCTTGTCTCAGATAAAGTATGTTTTGGATTTACTTACAGAAGTTGGTATGTTGACCAAACCCCTTGACACTCTAATGGATCCAAATGTGAAACTTATATGTCTGAAGGAGGTGATATGTTAGAAGATCCTAAGAAGTACAGGAGGTTGGTGGGAATGCTGAATTATTTGACTATGACTCGACTTGACATTGCCTTCCCTATTAATGTTATGAGTTAGTTTCTTTCGTCTCTATGAACTTCACATTGGGATGTCGTTGTTTACATTCTGAGATATCTCAAGAAAGCTCCAGCTTATGGTCTGTTGTACTTTGATCATGGACATAATTATATTGAAATTTTCTGTGATGCTGATTGGGCTGGATCTCTCATGATACTGTACTTTTGTTGGTGGAAATCTTGCGTATTGAAAAAGAAAAAAGCAAGCTGTTGTGGCGAGATCTAGTGTAGAGTCTGAGTATCGTGCCATGACTCATGTCACGTGTGAGCTAATGTGGATAAAGCAGCTGTTGATGGAACTTGGGCTTGCATGCACTTCTATGCAATTGTGGTGATGCAGCATTGAAGACCTACTCAAGGAGGAAGAAGAGGGTCGACCATAGTGGCTGAGATGGGTCGACCGGGCCTAGTTTATTGGCCCATGATTTGGGCCTTGATGGGGGTTAATTAGTTGCTAATTTAGTTTCTAAATTCCGTTAAAAGTTAGTTTCTAATCTCAGTCTTTGTATTTTCCTAGTTTCTCTTTTCAGAATTGGGGAGTTGTCTTTTATTTAGTTTCATATTTGTAAACCCCCCCCCCCCCCAATCATTATTATAAATTATGGAGAGGGCTCCCACTAAGCCCCACGATCTTAAGAACAAAAAAACTGCTGCTGCCGTTGCAATGTCTCTGCTGAGATTTACCTTGTGTTTGATCAAGGACGATGGGGCTGGTGTTTGATTTGGTCGACGCCTTGCGGTGAGAAGCCCAGGTGGTTCTACAAGTGTTTTTTTTTTCTCTCTTCAAATTTATCTTAAACAGTTACTATTGATTAGAATACCAGGTATTTGTTCTTCTAATTTTCTGCCCAGAATTTCTGTAGAAGTATAATCGGTCCTTGCTATTGATTCAAATCCAGCCATGGGTTTGTCCTAAAATTCTGGTCGACAGTCCCTCTCTATCCCACTAAGGATCGATCCAATTTTTGGCTATTTCTGTTCAGCCATTGGTGAGTTATTAAAAATCACCATGTTTTTGTCTTTTAGTGATCTGCCATAACCAGAATTGTGATTGATTGGTTTGGTTGAGTTCTTACTGATATCTTTAGATTATGGTTCATTGTTTACTGCTGAATTGAACCTATTTGAATTACCATCAGTCCCTGGTTTATCTCTATCTGTCTGGTACTGATCGGTCCTAGATATCACTGGGTTTTTTGAGATCGGTAGCTGCTGGTTGGCTTTGTTTCTGTTTGTCTGATTTAATTGGTTTATATTAGTTGAAATCTGGTTGTTCTTTGATTAAAAAGTTTCTGCAGTTGAGACTTGGTTAGTTCACCTATCTAGTCTACATCATGTGGTGTGATAACCAAGCTACAATCCATAGTGCGTCAAATCCAATGTTCCATGAGAGGACGGAACACATTGAGGTGGACTGTCACTTTGTTCGAGAAAAGCTACAACAATGAGTCAACTCTACAAGTCATGTTTGTATAGAAGAACAACTTGTAGACATAGTTGTCACGGCGCCAAGGCGAACCAAGGCAGTGGAGGGTTGTCTAAGCGCTTAGGCGAGAAGGCGCCCGCCTTAAGGCGAACAAGTGTTATTGTTTATTTTCCCTATTTTCTAACATTATTTAGTAAGCTATATATATACCTTGTATCATAAAAAATAAAGATTAAGCAACATCAAGTCATTAAAAATCAACAATTAGCCATATTAAATCATAAAAAATTAACATTAAGTCATATTAAGTTATCTACAATTACAAAAGTATGTTTGCAATTGGTAGATAAACATTAAGTGATATTAAGTTATCAAGTCCAAGTGTATCTAGAGTAGTCATCTACAATTACAAAAGTATAACTTTTACTATTCATACTAGATACATTGATAGGTCCAAACAAGTCTAAATGAAGGAGTTCCAATGGTTTAGAGGAAGAAACAATGTTCTTGGACTTATGGGAAACTTTGGTTTGTTTGCCCTTTTGACAAGCATCACAGAAATTTTTTTTCTCATACTTGATCTTAGGAAGGTTCCTAGCAAGATCCTTGGATGCATTGGTTTGGATCAACTTGACATTCATATGTCCAAGTCTTCTATGCCATAATGAGCATTCACTATGGTTAGAAACCAAACATGCATTCAAGGGACTAGATTCTTCAAACATGCAAACATAGATATTGTTTTTCCTAGATCCTTTTAGAATTAGATTATCATTTGCATATTTGATGCAACAATGAGAAACATTAAATTCTACTTTGTATCCAATACCACATAACTGACTTACACTCAGAAGATTATAATTCAGATTTTTCACAAAATAAACATTTGTGATTGAAATACCTCCAAGTTTTATTTTTTCAATTCCAACAATTTTTCCTTTGCTGTCATCTCTAAAGGAGACCCATCCTCCGTCGTAGTCCCGTAAGCTTGAGAATAGGTTCTTGTTGGATGTCATGTGTTTGGACCATCCACTATCGATTACCCATTTGGCTTCCACCTTATTCTTCAAGAAAACCTATAACAAAAGTTCAATCGTACATTTGTCCGCATAATCTCATGGGTCCGTCATTGTTAGTGTCAAAAGTTCATACTGGAACCCAAGTGGTCTTGTACTTTTTAGGTCTTTGGTTCTGCCTTTGGGATGACCTTGGGTTTCTTTGGGTCCTTTGAGATTCATAAGACCCATTTGGTCTTTGAGGAGTATGGTAACTTTGAGGTCTATAGGATCCTTGGGTTTGGTGTTTCCCTTGTGGTCTGTAAGACTTCCGAGGGTAGTTCCCATACTTTTGGTATTGCCTTTGGGGCCTCTCAATAGAGTATTCTCTTTGAGGTTGAGATCTTCTATACCTAGGCATAGGTCTAGAATCTTCTTGAGGCCAATATTGCCTTCTTTGGGGTGTGTAGTAGTAAGCATGGCTAACTCTTGGTCTTTCAATTTGAGAGTTGGTGGTCTTTCTTTTCCTAGCATGACATTGGTTTATGGAATGTCCTGT
The DNA here is from genome assembly GCF_013358625.1 of Macadamia integrifolia. Classification (NCBI taxonomy): domain Eukaryota; kingdom Viridiplantae; phylum Streptophyta; class Magnoliopsida; order Proteales; family Proteaceae; genus Macadamia; species Macadamia integrifolia. Next base: position 25,170,442 of record NC_056570.1, on the reverse strand, counting down.
CTTTTTATAGAAACCTCATTTGATGTGAGGGGTGGATGCTTGGTTTCTTTGGTCACCCCTTCTTGGATTCTCACTTTGTTTTTCTTTCCTCCTAGATGGATTTTGTCCATTATAACCCAGTCCTTCTCTTTCATTAGGACCTTTCCTTTGAGATCCAAGGAGGTTGCCGAGGTTCCTTTGCCCTTGGGTGAAAGTGCAAAGGGTGGAGTTCAACTTGGAGTTTTCTTTCTCAAGTTCGCTCACCTTTGAGGTTAGTGCATCCACTCTTTTGTTGAGTGTGTCAACCTCTTTTTCTAGATCATTCTTATCAGACTCTAATTTGAGACTATCTTCATATAGGGCTTCGAAGGCTTCTTGAAGTTCCTCATTAGAGTCATTCATTAAGGATTCAGGTAGGGTTTAACATACCTCTTGTTCTTCATCTCCGATAACCATCAAGGCTAGGTTGGTGACTTTTTCAGATTCACTTTTTCCTTCTTCATCACTTGAGTCCCATATGGCTGCATAAGCCTTCTTCTTTGATTTATGTGGGCATTTGGTTCTGAAGTGTCTAGGCTTTCTGCACTCAAAACACATTACATTTTTAGAAGAGGTTTCCTTAGGTTTGAATTTAGATTTACCTTTTTCACCATAGGGTTTGTCTCCGTAGGATTTGTTTTTGTGTTGCATTCTTCCTTTCTTTTGGAGGAATTTGTTGAACTTCCTCGTGATGAGTGAAATTTCCTTCTCCATATCGAACTCTTTATCTTCATCATCGTCGCTTACTTCTTCAATTGTCTAAGACAATTTTAGAGCTTTGGTTCTTCTTTTGTTCTCAGAATTTGGTTTGTCGGCATTCAACTCTACTTCATGAGTTTGTAGAGATCCAAGCAAGTAATCCAAAAAAATCTTCGTCAAATCTTTGGCTTCTTCTATTGCTGTTTTCTTGGGTCTCCAAGCTGTAGGCAAAGCTCTCAAGATCTTTTTGACTTTTTCAGCGTTAGTGAAAGTTTTACCTAAACTCTTGAGACTATTCACAATATCAGTAAATCTTGTTAACATAGATGTTCTAGACTCATTTTCTTTCATAAAGAAGGATTCGTAATCAGAAACAAGTTGGTCTACTTTTCTTTCCTTTACCTCTTCCGTACCTTCATGTGTGACTAGAAGCATATCCCAAATCTCTTTTGTTGTGTCACATGCTATGACCCAGTTGAACTCTTGCTCGTTGAGGGCAAACTGAAGGAACGTGATTGCATGAAAGTTGTACTGGATGAGAGTAATGTCATCAGCTGTCCATTCTCCTTCTTCTTTTGGTATTGTCTTTCCGTCAACCATTTTGGTGATGGTGTATGGTCCATTCTCTATGACTCTCCATACGAAGATGTTATGACCAAATAAAATTTTTGAATCTGCACTTCCAGAAAGAAAAATTCTCTCCATTAAAGTAAGGGGGTCTCGAGGCGTTCATGCCCTCTGTGGTCCTTGGAATGTGACAATGGTCTTTGACTCACTTTTAAGACAAATATAGTCTTAAATAATTTGAGCTCTTGCTCTGATACCAATTGAAATAACCTGGAGGGGTGAATAGGTTACTCTAGTGGAAATTTAATTCTTTTCGATGTATAGGTCCAAATGTGATTGGAAATAAAAATGCGGAATGAAAATAAAACTGGCACAATCACACGACACCGAGAATTATAGTGGTTCGACTCAATCCGAGTCTAATCCACTCCCTACAAGAATCCTCCTGTAAGGTATTCCACTAGTTCTCCCTTCAGTACGGTAGGTAGGGAAGAAAACCTTTACAATTTTTTCACGGATAAGAGTATCATTACAAATATCCTTTTCAGGCAGAGAGGTGCCTTTACAATCTCTTTTGGAGGTAGAGAGACACTTTCCTCTTTTTAGGATAAGAGAATCCTTACAACCCTAAGTACAGTCTAGAGTTGTAAAAACAGTAAAAGTAAGGAGTAGTGGAATAAGAGGAATACCTCAAGTGTGGTGCAAATGATAAAGATGAGAGATAAATGATGCACCTTATGTAAAGTCCTCTCTATGGCTTTGACTTGCACAGGAAAGAGTGGAGGACTTGATTGAGACTTGAACTCTTGTTGGGATTCAAAGAATCGAACAGCTCGAGTAGGATAGAATAATCTTAATGACTCTTGAATGCTCACAATAGTGCTCTTAATGCTCTTGCTTAACTGATATTTAATTAAGAGCAACTAGGGTATTTATGGATGAGTTTAGTGAAGCAATTTGGGTAGGAAATCAGGCTCTAACAGTCGTATTCTGGGACCACCAGTCGACTGCCATCGATAGCCGGTCGACCAGAAAGAGCCATTAGGGTCAAAAACTAGCCGTTGGAGCTCTTCCAGGGAGTCACCGGTAGACCAGGATTTTCTGCCAGTCGACCTGCTATGGTCTTGGACAGTTCCGGTCAACCGGTGCTTCCAGCCAGTCGACCGCCAACATGATAGGCTCTGTTTTGGCAAAACCCTGCCATACTGACCAGTCGTCAGTGTTTTGACCACACCTTTTCGCTCCGACCTCGGGTTAATCCGAAACCAGTTGTGTTGGAATCGTGACTCGATTTCCTACAACTTTTACGTAGAGTCCATTTCCTGATACCAACTCTAAGGTTGCCCAAAATGCCCTTAAGTCAGGTTAATCTGTTTTCACAGAATTTTACTAGAACATATTGTACTATACCACCTAAGGTCATTCTAGTATGATGCATGAGGTGCGTGCATATGCAATGTGTGTACAAAATACAAAATGTACTATCTATCCTATGGTCTTCATCTTCGGTCTTGAGGTCTTCATCTTCATTCTTGAGGTCTTCATCTCGATATTCCATTTCTTGAAGCTTCAAGGTCATGTCTTCATGAGTTCTTCCTTGATCTTGATTCGACCCTTCTAGGTGTTTCTTCAAGCTGATCACACTTTCTTCAAGCTAATCACGCTTTATCAAATCAAGTTAAAGACGCATGTTTGTTTGTTAACACCAAAACACATTAAGGAGTGCGGGCATGTTCCCAACAACCCAAACTTTAGTCCTATTTGCCCCCAATCTTCTTTAATTTTCAGATTACCCCCATTCCTCAAAGTTGTAATTTCCAGTTATGTCCCATCTACTATTTGTTCACTCTTAAGGACCTAGTTGCTTGGATATTACGGATTTTCCACCAGTCCTTCGAATGTGAGCTATCTATCATTATTGTGGGCTTCTAAGTGATCCGATTCTGAATTTGGAGCCCGGATCTGCATCAGCAATGGAGCATAATAGCCAGTTGATTTAGAATGAATTGATTTTGAGTTACTGTGGTGTGGCAGAGCCTGCTGGCCATCGTGTTCTCTCTCTCTCTCATTCTCATGCGAGAAATCCTTTGTCTTTCTTTTTCCTCTATTTTTTATTTTCTTTTTATTTCTATTATTCTATTTTCCCCCCATTGTTTGCATTGCTGTTTGGAGTGGGATGAAGCCATTATATCTCCCTTGATATCTGCTCATCGACCTGAGATTTTGGGAAAGGATTCCCTTTCTTGGGTTATCTAAACCAAAGTATCTCCCTGATTCCTTTCTTCTTGTGAGCAACATACCTGCAACCGGGACTGGTTCCTGTACTTCTGCCAAGTTCCATCTCCAATATTTCTAATCAGCCCTTAGTTTGCTGATTGCAGTAGATTTAAGAGTTGGAAGACTCTTTCCAATATCCTGGTTCGTTTGGAGATCCCGTTGAACAGTTCTAAACATATGATTCAAAGACCCCTTTTACTGCTGGTTTCTGGTTTGAGAGATCGTGAGGTTGAAGACAACCCTTCTCCCACGATACTTTTTCTTTCTCTATTTTATCCTTCATTTTCCCTTAATGCCGCTCACAGTTTCTCATATCCCATTATATCACACAATAGCCTTTCAAATTTTGGTTTATTACAAGTTTGCCACACCACTTTGAGAACTTGTGATAAATTATAGATTTGCAGCTCTTTACTTATTACTTGGCATCTGGTATTTGGTGGGACCATAGCAAACCCAACAGTGTATCTTATCCTCGGGATGGCATGGGGTGGGGGACTTGATTATTAAATACAAGAGCAAGAATCAATGAAGTCCCACCTTTACCCGCTTTTTAGGTGGGTTGGGTAGGGATAAGGAGGGTACAACAACATAGCCTTACCCCAACTAATTGGGGTTGCCGCATGGATCCTTGCCCTTCAATCGCTCTATTTGAAGTCATACATGACATGAGGCTTAAGCTAAGCATGTCTTCCCTCACCACTTCTCCTATGGTGAATTTAGGCCTGCCCTTGGTTCTTTTAGGGATTTGGGTCGTCTCCAATTCTTCATCTACTAATTCTCTACCTACATGCGACATGTGTCCTATTCTAATCCAACAGCTGTAAATGAAACCCCTTTTTTTCTCCAAAAAAAAAGGGTCTGCAGACCAAATAAGGGAGAGAGAGGGATCCACACTCGGAGAAAGAGAGGTGTGAAAGGGTTAGAGAAGAAGAAGAGGAGGATGGAATCTAGTGTGGCGGCGGCTTCTTCTTAATCTAGGGCTTCTTCTGCTTCATCTTCACCTGCTCATGGTGTGATGTTGGGAGGTGGATTACATGGATCTAGGTCTCAACTCGGACTTTCTCTTACATCAAGCATTAAATCTTCTGTGTGTGTGTGTGTTGGTGTGCGAAGAATTTCTAGGGTTTTCAATCTCGGGATCAGATCAGGTGTATTGATCCTTCTTACAACAATTATCATTCCGATATTCTGTGAAATGTCGGCCATGATCGGATCGTATTGGCCGGTCTTGGGATAGGCGTTGTCCAATCTCTTATCCCAAAATTCACAACTCCGATTGGAATGAAACTGGACTGCCAATTAACTTTATTTTTTTCGAGTGCATCCTTCGTCGTTATCGTTTGTGAATCCATGCACCAGCAGTAACACCTGGATTTTTGGATTCAAACTCATTCCCAAAATTAACTTCTCAAACCTATCCCCTATTCTGTATATTACTTTGTTCTGCTACCGGTGTACTCCGACTAGGATGATATAGACATATGAACAGGGTAGAATCGGTGGTATCAGCCGTAATCGGTTGAAATTGCCCAGACTAAACCCATAACTATTTGAACTGTTCCTAATTTGGGAGAAAAAAGAGGTTTGATCCAACTTTGTGAGGATGTTGGTGCTACCCAGAAAAAAGAATGACATAAATTAGAAGAAGAACGAGAGGAGCCCTACAAACCTGAACGAAGAAGGGAAGGGAGGTAGGAGGAGAAAATGAAGAAGAGGGAGGGAGGAGAAAAAAATGGGGAAAAAGGGGTTTGATCCATAGCCGTTGGATCAAAATGGGACACATGTATGGTGATTAGGAATTGGTAAAGAATTGGAGACGAGCCAAATTCCTCTTTTAGTTCCCTCAATTTGAATCAAATCACTCCTCCGTGCAGGGCATCCCTAGGTCTCCATTGAACATGGATTAAACGACTCTCTTGAAGTTTATCAGGAATCGGAGCTGCTCCAACCCAGCTCTAATGTGGCCATTCGTTACTTTATCCTTCCTAGTTTTGCCACACGTGCATCTCAACATCATCATCTTTGCTACATTTAGTTTATTAGGAAATTTCTAGTATCACCCCTGTAACTAACCCGAATTCCACGTGACACTAATTTTTTTGAAAAATATAAACCGCACCCAGTTTGAGTAAATGATGCCAACCAAAAACTTTGGAAAAAAAGAAAGAAAGAAAAAGACCATTTTTACTCTGTTATATCCCTCCATATAACCAACTACATTGTTGAATGAAACTTAAGTGGGACCCACCACTAACCCACCACTCCTGCATAATCTCAGTAGGGATCTAATCATGACCGTAACAAAAGTCCTTGTATAGTGAAATTCATCAGATGAGTTGTTCTAGATACAAGAATCCATCTGAGTAGTAAGCGCCATCTCAACCAACTATTCCAATCTTCTCTCAGGCACAACAATTGGTGGAAGCAACCTCTCCAACTCATCCAACAACCTTCATCTCATTTCTCTAATATGACTATTGTCCATACTACCCAACTCATGTCCTCCAAAGAAATGATACCATACATAAGCTTGTAAACCTTCTCAGTGTCTCCCCCCAATACAGAAATGTGTTTTCTAAGAACAGCCAAAGCTGAGAAGTCATCTCCACAGTTCAAGCACTCCAGGATACAATGCCTGAAGATTGAGAAGGAAGCTGAATCTCGAATTCTTTCTACCAAATCCTCAAGTTCGACAAAAGCATTAAGGGTTTGGGATTCTAGCAACATGAATTCCGATGATTTTTAAGAAATTTCAGATTCAGATTCAGATTCCAATTGGGATACTTACTTTTTATAGCCTAGGGAGTAAAGACATTGGATAATAACTCTTAACAGATTCATGTTTCTTACTTAAACCTTTTGGGGCGAGCAGCACAGGTGAATTCTCCATTGGCATGGGTTTGGAAGAGAGAGGGTGGGGTGGGGTTGTAGGGCTGGGGGGTGTGGCAGGGAAGGGAAGGGAAGGGAAGGGAAGGGAAGGTGCATGGACAGGGGTGGGAGCTTTTTTGTTGGAGGATAGCAGTTTGTCGAGAGTAATTGCCTTCGTCGGAAATGGAAGGTTTTGCAATGAAGAAATAGAAGCCCTAACTAATATCTTTGTTTTGGGGGTGTTTGCAATGAAGAGTAGAGCGGTAAGTTTACCCTTCTTCAAGGGTAGTTTAGCTATTTAGTAAACTCTAACCTGCTGATGTCATCACTTAATGGGGAACAAAAACTAATGGAGTGGACATATCAGTTATTTAGTTATGAAAGTGGGGGTGGCATTTCTCAAAAAATTTGGTGTCACGTGGAATTCGGGTTAGTTACAGGGGTGGTACTAGAGATTTTCCCTAGTTTATTTATATGGCACTTCTTAACTTCCCCAATATTCGACACCATACGTCATACTCAGTCGTATGACAGTCTTGTAAAATTTTTCTTTAAGCTTTACTAGAATACGTTGATCACACTGAACTCTAGTCACACCTCTCCACTTCATCCATCCTATAAGGTGGATGTTAAATATAATATATCTTTCCAGCCCCACACCCCCAACCCCAAAAAAAAAAAAAAGGAAAAAAAGGAAAAAAAAAAAAGAATTAGTGATTTACCTGGAAAACATTGAACAACGTACCTAGTGCACGAGGCTTCCATTACTGCAGGGTTTGGGGAGGGGCAGATGTATGCAGCTTCTCCTCCACATCACGGACAAGCTGTTTCCTTGAATTCAAACTGTTTGCATAGGCTCTGTCAGTATTTATGATAAAACTTTATAGAGGGTTGAAATTATTGTCAAACCCCAATTTCCCAGTATAAAGTATCTTTGAAACCCCAGCTGGTTTAGGCCTTTCTGTCAACATGGTGATTGGTAATCTAGTGTTATTACTGCCTTAAACATGGAAGACGTATATTGTATAATTTTTGCAACCTTCTTTGTAGGTTGGACAGCTGAGCGAGGTTTCAAATGAAACGCATAGTGCGGGACTCAAATTATTCTTGGAAATGGAGCTTGGGCCAGTAAATGTTGTCTTTTTTTTTTTTTTTTTAATAGAATTTAACTTAATACATTGTCAAGCTTGCTTGAATAGTGTGGTTTTGCACTCTCAATGCTTTTCTCTATTGTCATATAGGATATGCTTCCTCTTCCTCTTCCTCCACCGGACAAGACAAAAGACAATATTTTGCTTTTCTTCAAGTTGTATGACTTTGAGATAGGAAAGCTCCGGTGCTTAGTTTTTCTTGCCCTCCTACTATTTCTTGTGGCATTTTTTCGGGTAGATCAAATAACATGGTTGATTTTAATTTTATTTATTTATTTATTTGTCAGGTATGTTGGAAGGCTTTTTGTTAAGGGTATTGATAAGCCTGTAGATATCCTACCAAAATTAAATGAAATGGCTGGATTTGACCCTAGTGAAGAAATTGAACTTTATGAGGTTCATCTCTTGTCCTTTTGTGCAATTTTCTTTCTAATTCTACCCAATGTCCGTCATGGAATTGTGACCGTCTCTTATTTCCCACTTTCTTTGTACCATACGTCAGGAATTTTTTATTTATATAAGGTTCATTCCCATGCTTTTGTGCTGACCAGGAAATTGAGTTCCAGCCTAGTGTCAAGTGTGAACACATTGACAAGAAACTCACCTTTCGATCTAGACAGGTATTTATTTACCATGTAGGGGTGATTGTATTGTCTTTTTGCTGCTTGCATTTCCTGTTCTGATTAATATAATATGCTTCCCTATGTTTATAGATGGAAGATGGGGGCATTATTTGTTTTCAGAAGTCTAAATCTGGTGGTACTAGAAATCGCAAATATCTTGATGTTCCGTCATTTTTGGAATATGTACATGATCTCCTGGTATGCCTTTTAGTTGATGGACCTTTTGTTCAATTATTATAAAATTGTTTGGTGATAGCACTAAAACTACATCGGGGCTTGTTTATTTGGTTCTCATTAAGTTTTATTTGTTATTTTTGAGAAGCTTACATGTGATCTTAGATAGCTTGAAGAAGTAAAACCATGAAATTGATTATGGTTTTGTATTTTAATCTGCTTTCTGAAGGTACCTTAGTTCTCATGATAATAAAAATCCACAAAACTAATAATGGAGTCATCTCATTAGGAATCATTGAAGTTCTTCTCCCATTTCCACAGTGCTTGGAATCGTTTAGGAATTGATATCCTCCCGTCCTGTTAGTAAACGGGACTGCGATCTAGGTTTGGTTCCGTTAACTAAACGGGATGGTACTGGACTGGCACTGGCACTGGCACTGGCACTGGCACCTTTGGTCCGGTACCAGTACATACCCATCCCTATTGACACCCTTACCCCCAGGAGACAACAGTGAGCCTGTTCCTTGAGTTATCACAAATTGGATGATGGCATAGCAGCCAAGTTTGGAGCTATCATCGAAGTAGATGGCTTTCCAAATCTTATCAAAAGAATGAGAATTAGAAGTCCATCTACGAAGATTGCGTTGCATTCATATATGATTGATTGCATCATTAAAGGCAAGCTTCCCAATAGTATCACAAATGTTAGATCCACTGAAATTTATGTCAACCTAGATCCATTCTCTAGACAAGGGAAGGATTCTCCTGCCAGACGGCCAGTAGGAGCTAGGGACCCTCTTCCAGATAGAGGAAGCGATGGGGTAGGAAAAAAAAGATGGTTGGCAGCTTCGGTTTCATTTTAGTAGAAACAGCGAGAGGGGGACCTCAATGTGTCGGTAAATGAGAAAAGACTGCATAGGGAGGCAGTTGGTAATGGCTCGCCATCTTGTGAAGCTGTGGCGAGGGATATGACTTTTAAACTATATAATATTGCCAAGGCATAAGGGGACCTTTTGAATGGATTAAATCCCAAGCATAGGCAGAGGTGAACAAACCCTGGGAAGAGGGGAGCTAGAGGACTTTTCCTCTCATCCTCGGTTTCCCGGAGGTATAGGGGGAAGGGAGGACCAAAGATAGGTGAGGGGAGGGCGGAGCTGGGAGGAGATCATCCACCAAGAGAAAGGATGGAGGCGACTGTGCAAATCTACTCAAGCCAGAGGAGTAAATTGATCTAGGGGAGACCAGGGAGAGGAGGATACTAGACGGGTGCCAAGGATCCATCTAAAGGGAGGTGGTGGAGCCATTGCCAATGACATAGGCAATCACACCAAGGGTAGTAGGTCTGGAGCTAAGGATTTTACGCCAGATCCAAAAGCATTAGAGGAGGCAGAAGAAGTCCAGAGGGAGTCATTTTTTTAGGGGGGAGTAAACCCAAGAGACCTAAATACTACTATGCTTAGAAGCAATTTTCTAAATGAGCTTTAGGGTGCCCACAGAGTTGACATCCTTGATTTGCCTCAAGCCTAAACTTCCTTCAGATTTGGGATTGCAGACCTTTGACCAACTTAAAGGTGGAGGAATTTTGAGGAGTCTGCTCCTTTCCGGAGGAAGGAACAGAGGAGGGGGTTGATAACCTTGGAGGTGGCAATAGGGAGAACAAAAATTCTGGACCAATAGAGGTACATAGATTGGAGAACTGATCTGTTGAGAACCAGACAACGAACATAGGAGAGAAGCTTGCCTTTGCAAATCTGCAACCTTTTCCTCATAAGGTCAAAGAAGGGGGAGCAGCGGTGGGAGGAGAGTCTGGAAGAGATGAGGGGCAACCACTAGTATTTAACTGGGAGGGAGCTGGGGGGGAGCTGAGAGAGAAGCTAGAGTGGGCAAGGAGATGGTCTTGGCAAACATCAGAGAAATGTGTTAGAAAGAGACTACATTTGGGGAGATTGATACGGAGGCTAGAGAGAGACTCGAAAAGACAAAGGGAAAACATAATATTGGATATAGAGGTGGGGTCAGCCTTAGAGAAAATCATAAGGTCACCTGCAAAAGGAAGAGATGGGTGAGCATAAGGGCTTTACAATTGGGGATGGGCGAGATGAGGTGTTGGTCAGCAGAGGATTGGATGGAATGGGAGAGAACCTCAAGGCAAGATAGAAGAGAAACAGGAAAGAACCTCAAGGGCAAGAGAGAAGAGAAAAGGGGATAGATGATATCCTTGTCAGGTGCCCACTGAGGACGAGAAGTAGCCCACATGACTACCATTGATCAGAATTGAAAAGCGGGGATAGGAGATGCAAGAATGAATGCAATGGACAAAGGAGGGGGGAAAAGACATGCACAGGTGAAATAAGCTCAATGCCAAAGTTGGAGAAGAGCTTGGGTATAGAGTTGGCATTGATTCTAGCCTTGAGCGATCTGTGAAAATAGGCTGAATTAGGAGAGAGAGAGAGAGAGAGAGAGAGAGAGAGAGAGAGAGAGAGAGAGAACCTATTAGGGGCACGACTAAGTGCGTTGACGACAGAGAATAAATAAGAGGGGTAACCAGAAGGGACAGATAAGAAGGGATAGATGAAATAACCTAAAGGGGGATGAATAAGTTATACTAGTGGAAATTAAAACTTTTCGAGATCGTATCTCCGAGTGTGATTGCGAATTGAAACTAAAGCGGAATAAAAGAAATAATTACAATCACATAACACAAGATTTATAGTGGTTCGACTCAATCCGAGTCTAGTCCATTCCCTACAAGAATCCTCTTGTAAGGTATTCCACTAGTTCTCCTTTTCAATACGGTAGGTAGGGAAGAAAACCTTTACAATCCTTTTCATGGATAAAAGTATCCTACAAATCCCCTTTACAGGCAGAGAGGCGCCTTTACAATCTCTTTTGTAGGGAGAGAGACATCTTCCTCTTTTTAGGATAAGAGAATCCTTACAACCCTAAGTACAGTCTAGAATTGTAAAAACAGTAAAATTAAGTAGTGGAATAAGAGGAATACCTTAAGTGTGGTACAACTGATGAGAATGAGAGATGAATAATACACCTTATGTAAAGTCCTCTCTATGGCTTTGACTTGCACAGGAGAGAGAGTGGAGGACTTGATTGGGACTTGAGCTCTTACAGGAATTCAATGACTTGAACAGCTCAAGTAGGATATAATAATCTTAATGACTCTTGAATGCTCACAATAGTGCTCTTAATACTCTTGCTTAAGTGATATTTAATTAAGAACAACTTGGGTGTTTATAGATGAACTTAGTGAAGCATTTTCGGCAGGAAATCAGGCTCTAATGGTCTTATTCTGGGACCACCGGTCGACCGCCATTGGTAGCCGGTCGACAGGAAAGAGCCGTTAGGGACAAAAACTAGCCATTGGAGTTCTTCCAGAGAGGCACCAGTCGATCGGGACTTTCTGTCGGTCGACCAGCTATGGTCTCGGATAGTTCTGGTCGACCGCTACATCTAGCCGATCGACCGCCAGCTTGACAGGCCCTGTTTTGACAGAACTCTACCATACTGACCAGTCCTCAGTGTTTTGACCATAACTGTTTGGTCCGACCTCGGATTATCCCCAAACCAGTTGTGTTGGGATCGTGACTTGATTTCCCACAACTTTTACGGATTGTCCATTTCTTGATACCAACTCTAAGGTTGCCCAACATGCCCTTGAGTCAGGTCACTCTATTTTCACAGAATTTTAGTTGAACATTTTGCACTCTACCACCTAAGGTCATTCTATTATGATGCATGAGGTGCTTGCATATGCAATGTGGGTAGAAATTACAAATTATACTTTCTATCCTATTCTCTTCATCTTGGGTCTTGAGATCTTCATCCTTGGTCTTGAGGTCTTCATTCTTGGTCTTGAGATCTTCATCCTCAGTCTTGAATGTCTTTGGGCTTCAAGGTCATGTCTTGATGAGTTCTTCCTTGATGTCTTAATTCGACTCTTCTAAGTGTGTCTTCAAACTAATTTTACTTTCTTCAAGCTCATCACACTTTATCAAATCGAGTTAAAGACGCATGTTTGTTTGTTAACACCAAAACATATTAAGGAGTGTGGGAATATTCCCCAACAATCTCCCCCTTTTTGGTGATGACAAACAAACACAAGCAATATAACCAAATACACGAAATGACAGTAACACAGTAAACAGAATTCCAAAGTCATTTCCAAAGACAATCAGATTAAAATACAGTAAGAAATGACAGTAACACAGTAAACAGAATTTCAAAGTCATTTCCAAAGACAGTCAGATTAAAGTAATCCTGAATATAGAGACTGAATATAGAGATACTTCTCCCCTTTTTGTCAACAACAAAAAGGCACCAAAACAAAAAATGCATGTGCAGCATAAGAGAATAAAACACTCCCCCTGAGTATGTGCTAGGAAAAAAAAAGGTTTAAACTAATTATGACACACAAGTGCAGCATTGTTTAAATAAAATAACCATAAGTTTAACCGTAAGTTGAGCATTGTATCTCAGAGTACTTCAACAAGTAAAGATAAAGACTTAAAGTAAAAGCTGAGTTCCACAAGATAAAATAAAATAAAGAACAACAGAACATGAGTTTAACGGTCACAAAAGAAATCTATAAAAGGAGTAAGAGCTCCTATTCCTCCTCATCCTCATCCTCATCCTCATCGTCAACGTCCTCTTCTTTGTCTGTCTTCATCATCTTCATCTACCTCATCTCTTCATAGGAGTTGGAGAATCTCATTATGCTTTCTCTCCATCTTCCCCAATTGGGCAAGGAGGATGTTTCCAAACTTCTCCAGATCGGCGACGGTTGCAAAGGCTGACCCATCATCACTTCCTTGTTGCTGTGGTTGGCTGGGTCCAACATCAGTCTTTTTGGAGGCAGTGGTCTTCTTGGGAAGGATGTGCATCTTTCGAACAGTGGAGATGTCGATTTCTTGAGAAAGAGGCTCAAAGCATTCACCAATGAAATCCACATGAAAATGGTCTAAGATTTGACAAATCATCCTTCCATAGGGAAGATTTCCCTTTAGAAGTTTGTCACCATGGATGATCATGGTTTTGAGCAGAATGTAAGGAAGGTTGATGCTCACTGTCTTGCAAACACAGTACGTAAGATAGGCATGGAATGGTGAGACCTCATCTCTATGACCACTCTTTCGTAGGATGTTGTAGGAGATGATGAGGTTGGCAATCCTCCCCAGATCGGTGAGTTCCTTAGCCTTAATCTTGTGCGTATTAGCATACTCCTTCATGATGCTAGTGTACACAGTCAATGTCCATGAATTTTTCTATATAGGTCTCAGGGTTGTAGTATTTGAGTTCCCCTGCCATAGAGATGTCTAGGATTTATCCTAACATCAGGATGTCTATATCTATGGGAACTCCCTTAACATAGGAATGAACTAGAAGATTATCACCTTCACCAGAGAAGGTAAGGTTGCAGAAGAACATTTTGACTAGGTGGGGCTAACAGTTGAACTCTAGTTTGAGAAAGTTGCCCCATCCCAAAGAATCAAAGAGGTCTTTGATGTCATACCTGGACAAAGAGTCGGAATTGATGGTTCTTCCTTGCTCTATTTGTCGAGAAATGTATAAATCCCATGATTCTTGAGCAATGGAGGAGGAGAGCCAGATATCTTTGTCAGAGGCCTTATGTTTTCCCTTTTGAGCGACGGTCTTCTTGGCTTTGTGTGGGCGGTGAGAGTCCATGATGATGAAAGGCGAAAGAAGAGAAGAAAGGCAAGAGTTTGAGAGGGAAAGGAAGGATCTTGAGAGATCTGGGTTAGAAATGGGTTCTAAGCTAGGGTTTTGGGCGAGGGATAGTTGAAATAGGGTTTTAGGCCAAAAGGGGTTTTTAAAATAAGGCAAAAAGGCTCAAAAAATCGATTTTAAAAGGGTTCAGAATCAAGTTTTTGGCAGCGTTGGTCGACCGGTAGATGGTGGCGGTCAACTGGAAGAATTGAGGAGGTCGACCGACAAACTATTCTCCCAGGGGCAGTCGACCGGTGGATCAGGGGCGGTGGACCTATAGATTCCAGAATTGCCTGGAAACCCAGAAAACTTTGAATTTTGAAGGGGTTTTTCAAGTCCAGGCTTTTGGAATTTAAATATGCATGAAAAATGTTTAATCTTTCAACCAAATGGGTTGCAAATTCCCAGTTCCTTCCTTAGGAAACTGAAACGCTCTTCACCTAGTGGTTTAGTGAATATATCTGCGAATTGTTTCTCGGTTTCAATGTATTCTAGAGACACTCACCATTTTGAATGGTGTCTCGCAGAAAGTGGTGTCGAATGTCTATGTGCTTTGCCCTTAAATATAAAATGGGATTTTTACTCAAGTTTATGGCACTGGTGTTATCGCACATGATTGGGCAAGATTCGAAACTCACTCCAAGGTCTTGGAGAGTTTGCTTCATCCAAAGGATTTGGGCACAACATCTACTAGCTGTAACATATTCGGCTTCGATGGTAGATAGAGCAATGGAGTTTTGTTTCTTGCTAAACCAAGAGACAAGGCAAGAGCCGAGAAAGTGACAGGTACCACTGGTATTTTTTCTGTCTATATGGCAGCCTGCGAAGTCAACATCTGAAAAGCTGACTCAGTCAAGGGGTTGGTTTTTGGGGTACCATAACCCAACATCACAAGTGCTTTTCAAATATTTAAAAATTCTTTTCACAGCTGTGAGGTGTGATTTCTTAGGATCGGCTTGAAACCGAGCACATGCACATACACTGTTCATGATGTCAGGTCTACTTGCTGTTAGATATAGAAGGCTCCCAATCATGCCTCTATATCTAGTTACATCCTCAGAAATGCCATCTTCATCCTTGGTTAGTTTCAAGGATGAGTTCATCGGAGTGTCTGAAGATTTTTGACTGTTAATGTCAAATTTCTTTAGCAGCTCCTTAGTGTACTTGCTTTGGTTTATGAAAATCCCATAATCAGTTTGTTTTATTTGAAGACCAAGGAAGAAATTTAACTCTCCCATCATACTCATTTCAAATTCATTGCTCATCTTGCTACTGAAATCAATACACATTTTCTCGTTGGTTGAGCCAAAGATGATATCATCTACATAAATTTGAATAATGAGTATGTCATTCTTCAAGTTCTTCATGAACAGGGTTGTGTCAATCCTCCCCCTTGAGAAGCCACTTTCTATCAAGAAAGTACTCAATCTCTCATACCAAGCTCTAGGAGCTTGTTTGAGGCCATATAGGGCTTTCTCAAGTCTATAGACATGGTTTGGAAACTTAGGGTCTTCAAAACAGGGGTCACTACATAGACCTCTTCTTGAATGGATAAGAAGGCACTTTTGACATCCATTTGATACCGTTTGAAGTCCTTATGGCATGCAAAAAGCTAGTAACATTCTAATGGACTCTAACCTTGCTACTGGTGCATAGGTTTCATCATAGTCTATTCCCTCTTGCTGATTATACACTTTGGCTACTAGTCTCGCTTTGTTTCTTAATATGTTCTCATCTTCATCCAGTTTATTGCGAAAGACCCACTTAGCACCAATGATGGTGTGGTGGTCAGGTTTTGGGACAAGTTCCCATCCCTTGCTTCTTTCAAACTGGTGAAGCTCCTCTTGCATAGCAACAATCCAATCACTATCTTTTAGTGCTTCTTCAATGTTCTTGGGTTCAATCTTTGAGATAAATGTAGTGTGATTGCATACCTCTCGGGTTTTAGATCTAGTTTGGATTTCTCCATCTAGATCCCCTATAATGTTTTCTAAGGGATGATTCCTATGAGGGATGACTTCCTTAGGTAGTGTTTCTACTTTTTCGATGGTAACATCATTAGAATCATCAAGAGAAATATCATTAACTTTGTTCTTAAGCTCATCAAACATGGTATCATCATCATCAACAAGAGATTTATTCAAGTCATTAGGCAATGATTCATCAAATCGTATATTTATAGATTCTTCAACCATTAATGACTTTTTATTAATCAGATTTCGCATCAAATTTTTCAAGATGGTTTTTAGTGTTTAGGATGAAACATTTACACCAAAAAACTCTAAAGTAGTCTACTTTTGTCATTTTACCAAAGTACAGTTCATATGGGTCTTGGAAAATAAAGGTCTAAGAATTATCCTATTTAGCACATAACAAGCTGTATTTATAGCTTCAGCCCAAAAGTACTTAGGTAAGGAATACTCATTGAGCATAGTCCTAGCCGTCTCTTTTAGTGACCTGTTTTTTCTTTCAACAACCCCATTAGATTGAGGTGTAATAGGAGTGGAGAAATTATGGTCAATTCCATACTTGTTGCAATATAAGTCAAAATGACATATTGTCAAATTCTCCTCCATGGTCACTCCTCACAGAGGTTACTGTATACCTTTTCTGATTTTGCAGTCTATTACATAGAGTTGCAAATTCATTGAAGGCATCATTTTTGTTTTTCAGAAAAACAGTCCTAGTGTATCTAGAGTAGTCATCTACGATTACGAAGGTATAACTTTTACCACTCATACTAGATACATTGATAGGTCCAATGAAGAAGTTCCAATGGTCTAGAGGAAGAGACAATATTCTTCGACTTGCGGGAGACTTTGGTTTGTTTGCCTTTTTGACAAGCATCAGAGAAATTGTCTTTCTCATACTTGATCTTAGGGAGGTTCCTCACAAAATCCTTGGATGCAATGGTTTGAATCAACTTGACATTCACATGTCCAAGTCTTCTATGCCATAATGATGATTCACTATGGTTAGAAACCAAACATGCATTCAAGGAACTTGATTCTTCAAGCATACAAACATCAATGTTTTTCCTAGACCCTTTTAGAATTAGATTATTATTTGCATATTTGATGCAACAATGAGAAACATTAAATTCTACTTTGTATCCAATACCACATAACTGACTCACACTCAGAAGATTATAATTCAGATTTTACAAAAAGTAAACATTTGAGATTGAAATACCTACAAGCCTTATTTTTCTAATACCAGCAATTTTTCTTTTGCTGTCATCTCCAAAGGAGATCCATCCTTCATTGTAGTCCCGTAAGCTTGGGAATAGGTTCTTGTTGGATGTCATGTGTTTGGAGCATCCACTGTCGATTACCCATTCGGCTTCCACCTTATTCTTCAAGCAAACCTATAACAGAAATTTAATCGTACATTGGTCCCCATAATCTCATGGGTCCATCATTGTTAGTGTCAAAAGTTCCTACTGGAACCCAAGTGGTTTTGTACTTCTTAGGTCTTTGGTTCTGCCTTTGGGATGACTTTGGGTTTCTTTGGGTCCTTTTGAGGTTCATAAGATCCCTTTGATCTTTGAGGAGTATAGTATCTTTGAGGTCTATAGGATCCTTGGTTTTGGTATTTCCCTTGTGGTCTATAAGTCTTCCGAGGGTAGTTCCCATACCCTTGGTATTGTCTTTGGGGCCTCTCAATAGAGTATTCTCTTTGAGGTTGGGATTTTCTATACCTGGACATAGGTCTAGAGTCTTTTTGAGACCTATATTGCATTCTTAGGGGCTTGTAGTAGTAGGCATGGCTAACTCTCGGTCTCTCAGTTTGAGAGTTGGGGGTCTTTCTTTTCCTAGCGTGACACTGGTTTATGGAATGTTCTGTCTTTTTGCAAAAACCACATTTGATGTGAGAGGTGGATGGTTGGTTTCTTTGGTCACCCCTTATTGGATTCTCACTTTGTTTTTCTTTCCTCCTAGATGGATTTTGTCCATTGTAACCCAGCCCTTCTCTTTCATTTGGACCTTTCCTTTGAGATCCAAGAAGATTGTCAAGGTTCCTTTGCCCTTGGGTGAAAGTGCAAAGGGTGGAGTTCAACTTGGAGTTCTTTCTCCAGTTCACTCACCTTTGGGGTTAGTGCATCCACTCTTTTATTGAGTGCGTCAACCTCTTTTTCAAGTTCATTCTTATCAGACTCTAATTTGAGACTTTCTTTATATAGGGCCTCGAAGGCTTCTTGAAGCTCCTCATTAGAGCCATTCATTAAGGATTCAAGTTGGGTTTGACATACCTCTTGTTCTTCATCTCCAATAGCCATCAAGGCGAGGTTGGTGACTTCTTCTTCAGATTCGCTTTTTCCTTCTTCATCACTTGAGTCCCATGTGGCTGCGTAAGCCTTCTTCTTTGATTTATGTGGGCATTCGGTTCTGAAGTGTACAAGCTTTCTGTACTCAAGACACTATATCTTTAGAAGAGATTTCCTTGGGTTTAATTTTAGATTTACCTTTTTCCCCATAGTATTTGTCTCCGTAGGATTTGTTCTTGTGTTGAAACCTTCCTTTCTTTTTTAGAAACTTGTTGAACTTCCTCGTGATGAGTGAAATTTCTTTTTCCATATCGAATTCTTCATCTTCATCATCATCGCTTACTTCTTCAGTAGTCTGAGATGACTTTAGAGCTATGGTTCTCTTTTTGTTTTTAGGATTTGGTTTGTCGGCAGTCAACTCTACTTCATAAGTTTGTAGAGATCCAAGCAAGTAGTCCAAAGAAATTTTCGTCAAGTCTTTGGCTTCTTCTATTGCTGTTTTCTTACGTCTCCAAGCTGTAGGCAAGGCTCTTAATATTTTTCTGACTTTTTCAGCGTTAGTGTAAGTTTTACTTAAACTTTTGAGACTGTTCACAATGTCAGTAAATCTTGTAAACATAGAAGTTATTGACTCATTTTCTTTCATAAAGAAGGATTCGTAATCTGAAACAAGTTGGTCTACCTTTCTTTCCTTTACCTCTTCTGTACCTTCATGTGTGACAAGAAGCTTATCCCAAATCTCTTTTGCTATGTCACATGCTATGACTCAGTTGAACTCTTGTTCATTGAGGGCACACTGGAGGAACGTGATTGCACGGAAGTTGTACTGGATGGGAGTAATGTCTTCAGCTATCCATTCTCCTTCATCTTTTGGTACTGTTTTTCCATCAACTATGTTGGTGATGGTGAATGGTCCATTCTCTATGGCTCTCCATACGAGGATGTTGTGATCACACACAAAGTTTTTGAATCTGCACTTCTAGAAGGAAAAGTTCTCTCCATTAAAGTAAGGGGGTCTCAAGGCGTTCATGCCTTCTGGTGGTCCTTGGAATGTGGCCATGGTCTTTTACTCACTTTTAAGAGAATATAGTCTTAAATAAATTGAGCTCCCGCTCTGATACCAATTGAAATAACCTAGAGGGGGTGAATAGGTTATACTAGTGGAAATTAAAACTTTTTGAGATCGTATCTCCGAGTGTGATTGCGAATTAAAACTAAAGCGGAATAAAAGAAATAATTACAATCACATAACACAAGATTTATAGTGGTTTGACTCAGTCCGAGTCTAGTCCACTCCCTACAAGAATCCTCTTGTAAGGTATTCCACTAGTTCTCCTTTTCAGTACGGTAGGTAGGGAAAAAAACCTTTACAATCTTTTTCACGGATAACAGTATCCTTCAAATCCCCTTTACAGGCAGAGAGACGCCTTTACAATCTCTTTTGTAGGGAGAGAGAGACACCTTCCTCTTTTTAGGATAAGAGAATCCTTACAACCCTAAGTATAGTCTAGAATTGTAAAAACAGTAAAATTAAGTAGTGGAATAAGAGGAATACCTCAAGTGTAGTGCAAATGATGAGAATGAGAGATGAATAATACACCTTATGTAAAGTCCTCTCTATGGCTTTGACTTGCACAGGAGAGAGAGTGGAGGACTTGATTGGGACTTGAGCTCTTACAGGAATTCAATGACTTGAACAGCTCAAGTAGGATATAATAATCTTAATGACTCTTGAATGCTCACAATAGTGCTCTTAATGCTCTTGCTTAATTGATATTTAATTAAGAGCAACTAGGGTATTTATAGGTGAACTTAGTGAAGCATTTTTGGCAAGAAATCAGGCTCTAACTGTCGTATTCTGGGACCATCGGTCAACCGCCATTGTTAGCCAATCGATCGAAAAGAGCCGTTAGGGACAAAAACTAGCCGTTGGAGTTATTCCAAAGAGGCACCGGTCGGCTGAGACTTTTTGCTGGTCGACCAGCTATGGTTTCAGACAGTTCCGGTCGACCTCTACATCGAGCCGGTCGACCGCCAGCTTGACAGGCCCTGTTTTGACAGAACTCTACCATACTGACCAGTCCTCAGTGTTTTGACCATATCTGTTCGTTCCGACCTCGGATTAACCCGAAACCAGTTGTGTTGTAATCGTGACTCGATTTCCCACAACTTTTACGGAGAGTCCATTTCCTGATAGCAACTCTAAGGTTGCCCAAAATGCCCTTGAGTCAAGTCACTCTGTTTTCACAGAATTTTACTAGAACATTTTGCACTCTACCACCTAAGGTCATTCTATTATGATGCATGAGGTGCGATCGTATGCAATGTGGGTACAAATTACAAATTATACTATCTATCCTATTGTCTTCATCTTGGGTCTTGAGATCTTCATCCTCAGTCTTAAATGTCTTTGGGCTTCAAGGTCATGTCTTCATGAGTTCTTCATTGATGTCTTGATTCGATTCTTGTAATTGTGTCTTCAAACTAATTTTACTTTCTTCAAGCTAATCACCCTTTATCAAATCGAGTTAAAGACGCATGTTTGTTTGTTAACACCAAAACACATTAAGGAGTGTGGGCATATTCCCCAACAATAGATGGACTGGGAGGAGGAGGCAATGGAGGAGACCTAGAGGAGGGTGTTCTAAAGAATCTAGACACGACCATTTGGGTAGTGGCTATAATTGGATAGGAAAGACCAAAACGGGGCAATGGAAGCGACAATGCGGGAGGCATTGGGCTCGAGTTCTCTAGTTTCAAAGAGGTAGCATATGACAACTTTAGAAGACTTGATACGGGAACGGATTACAGCATGCTTGGCAGAGGAATTGAGGTCTCTAACATTCTAGATGGTCCAGGGGATCATCTAGCATAGGAGGGGGCGGGCTACAAGAGCTCCGCAAAGCTGGGAGAGGACTTGGAAGGGCTAGGGAATGGCTTCGGCTTCAACCTGCGGTGGTATTCCTTAAGGGGGAGGGCTGGGGGGCTTTGTGGAGCTTAGACTTGTCAGTCCCTTTTGGGGAGGGAGCTAGATCTGGAAGACATGATCTTTTTGGGGGCAACAATGGCGTAGCTGATGCAGAAGAGCTAATGGGAGCAATTTCCATATGGCGAGGGGCCGAAGAACCTGCCAAGTTGCTGGGACCAGGTAAGGTAGCACGAGCAACCAGATGATGCCCAAGAGAGGCTTGGGCAGGCCAGAGAGTTGAAAAAGCAGCTCCCACGGTGATCCGGTGAGAGGGCGAACTAGGGAGGGGAGGTGTCATCGTGACTGAATAAGGGCTGGCTATCAAGGTTAGAAGAGGAGGCTGCATTCGGCAAGAAGACCGGCAGAGTACAGGGATCATCATCTTTTGCCAAGCAAGATGACATAGACAAAGAGGCGACTGACAGGCTAGATGCAACGCAACCAGGGGGATTCTAATTGAAGGCAGGAGAGAGGGCATTGAGGAGGTTTGAACAGGAGAAGTGGAGATGGTGCCTTCTGAGGGAGCGAAACAGTAGTAGAGACTCCTGCTGCAGGCATGAGAGAGGGCGGTGAGAAGGCTTGCACTGGTGAAGTGGAGGTGGTGACTTCCAAGGCGGTGATAGTTGAGGAAGAAGGTAGAACTATGTAGGCTTGAACTTGCAAAGTGGAGATGGCACATTCCAAGGTGAAAGGTGAGGAAGTAGCGGACAAGCTTGGCGGGAGGCCAGGGAGAGGCTGAGACGGGCGAGAGAGAGGATCTCTCGATGGATACTGGGTACTTGACAAGGGAAGATGTTGGGTAAGGGCAGAGTATAAGTGATTTGGGTTAAGGTAGTGGTTGGGGTGGGTTAAGTGGTACGGATTAGGAAGGTCGTGGTTTGGGTCAAAGGATTTCTGGTGAAGATTTGGGTTTGTGGCTAAGGTCCTAAGGAGGGGAAGTAAATATGTTTCAAGTGTTGGGGCCGGGTAGGAGTGGTTTGGGTTGAAGAAGAACCAAGATTAGAAAAGAGGGGAAGGAAGGGGAAGGAGAGGAGGAAGAGAGGCGGTGGGGTTAGTAAGGTCAATAGAGTCTGTAGGGAAGTGCTAGAAAGAGAAAAGACAATAATGTTGGCTAAAGGCAAGGAGCACACGACTGCATAAGGTTTCCATCAACGACTTTCGGTAGGGATTCAGCAGCGGTGGCAGGCGCAGGAGATTGAGGAAGCGGGTCTTCATCAATTTAAACAGAAAAGGTCTCATCTGTAGCGATAGAGGCGTGGGATCGAGGTGGCATTGATCTCTCTTCAGAGTTAGAGGAAGGTTGAGACAGGTGGGCAAAGCGGTTTTGTCCAACGGACTGAAGAGGTAAATCCAGTGGACCAATAAAGGATGGCCTAGCTACTGGGGAAGACAGATCTTCGTTTGGATAGGGGACAGCCATCAGACTACGATTCTGAAGACCCTTATTCGGATGATTTTTCCTCCCTTTAGGTGGATCTTGAGACATGGTCTTGGAGAAGGAGAGGACCGAGCTTCTTTTTTTTATCAATCTTTGGGGTGCATAGGGAGGTCTTGTGACCAAACGTTTTGCAGATCAAAGGGAGCCATTCATAATAAACCATTTGAGAGAAGGAGAAACCATCATCATAATATATGGCAACTAAGGAGCGCGGAGAGGCATTAGCACTTAGCAGAATGCTCTACAGAAACCCTTGTGAAGGCCAAGTGGTCCTTTATGCGAATTTTATGATCGGAGTACAGTGGCTTGCAAATGGTAGAGCCAATAATGCTTAGCCCTTGAGAGCATCAACAATAAAGGGGAAGATTAGGAGAGACCCAAACTGGAATGGTTTTGATATCAATTTGGCTGAGGGATAAGTGGTGATCCCATTGTCTGAGAAATATTGGTTTCTTGCCAACAAGCCAAGGGCCACCTTCTAAGGCTGTGTTCTTGTCTTCTTCCATTGAGAAGTTGAAAATAAAGAGACCATTGTCAAGGAGGAAAATTGAAAGTGTGCCTGAGGTTCTCCGTTCCCGAGAGAGAGGATTTCACAATAGGGAAGGGAGGTCTGCTCTCTAGAAAGTGCCCTATAAAGCAATTTTTCCATTTAGCTATCTCTTGATCTAGCAAACCCACAAGGCAGAAACCCACCTACTCATTGATGAGAGGAGGAGGGATGAAGGGCAGGGGGAAGCCATCACGAGAAGGGTGGGAATGAGGAGTGAACATTCTATATTTTTTTTTTGGGGGGGAAGGGGTTGGGGGAGGAAGAGGTGGATGAAGAGAAAGGGGAGTGTATAGGATCATGGAGATGGGGCAGTAGAGGGTAGGGGAGGAAGAGGGACATAGGAAGGTCAGGGGAGGGAAGCCTACTGTTTGCTCTCAAGATGGTGTTGTGACCAAAATATTACATCAGCAACAACCACCACCAAAGCATTATCCTAACTTAATGGGGTTGGCTACATGGAGGTTCGAAGCAAGGATGAACGCAAGGATCCATGCAAAAAGTTTGATTGGTTATGGCTGATTATAATAAAGTGCAGGTTGTCTACTTGACGCACCACTATAGATCTGCCACAAGCTTATTACGATAGACTAATAAGGTACTGGTTGTCTACTTGACGTACCAATGTATATCGGCAAAGCCAAAGAGTCCTACATGCATTACGTACACCACCAAGACAATCCATCACCCAACCTACTTTAATGAAAGGAGGAACGAGCGAACGAATTTTTGACGGCCCCCACTAAGCACGAAAGTAACAACCCGAACACACAACTCTCTGCATTGAAATTATGTAATCAATACACAACTCCTAGAGGGCACCCACTGTACATGACCACTAACACAAAGCAAATGGACTTATGATAGCATGGTTGCATATGCATCGTATTCCAAGCCACCTCACACCACCACAAGGGTAGGAGGGACAATGAGATTCAAGGGGCAACGTCTTTCCATTCAACTCGGTGACCAAAATATTAAAAACCCATAAAAGAGAATGAGCTTGAGTCAATGGGTTCTGCCCGTGCAAAACGATCGAAGGTTACTAATAGTAATATTAGTTGTGTTAATAGTAGCATTGGCAGTTTCCGTTGCAAGATGAAGACGGCATTGGATAACTCTTATTGTGAATTATATCATAAGTGGCATTTTACAGTGAGGTCAGGTTAAACAGTAATAGCTAATTCAATGGTATATTATATTATATAGTCAAACATTCTATAGTTCATGAGGTTAAACAGTAAAAGTTCTTCAGTGTTATACGAAAGCAGGTTTTATATGATTATGACTTCCTGTACTATGTCTTGTAGTTGCCAGATTTGAATTCCTGGGTGGTTCTTCGAAAGCATAGAAAGGTAGCCAAGATTGCTTTATTGTGTTGAAAAATAACTAGTGGGATTTGAGTTTCTGATATTTCTGCAGCACCTCTTACGCTTTTGTTATGTTTGTATGAGTATGGGATCAACTGGAGAATCTAGGGTATGACAGTATTCTTTGCGGTTAAATGTGGGATTTTTTGGCTATTAGTTCCCTCTAGGATGAGAGGAAGGCTGCTTTAGCCCTTTGTCTCTAGTTGGCATTTGGAATATTTAGAAAGATGGAACAAAAGGATATTTAGAGGATGAAACAGATCATGTTGGGATGTAACTTATTACGGTCATGAGCAAGGTTCGAAATTTCATTTTGTTTCAATGGATTCAGAAACACTGAAATACTGAAATTTTGCCGAGATGGGGTGTTTTTTTTTTTGTTTCGGTTGACTGTTTCGGCGGTTAAACAGCCATATTTTGATCTAAAACTTAGTGGGTAGCTTATTTTAAGGTTAATAAACATGCTTAGAACGTAAAAATGCAAAAATATTAGAACATGACATTATTTTAGAGTTGCACCTTTGTTTGGCAGCAACCGTCAAACTGTTCTAGAAATTTTACCTGCTTCATTGCTAGTACAAGATATAATATGATAGTAAAATAGATAAATGATGGATCTAAGCCATGATCAAACATATATCAACATTAATTAACTAATATTTAGAGTATTAGAGTAATATACTATACGACTCCCTAATTCATAAGTCCCAAATAAAGTCAAACACTAAGCATATTAGTTACACAACAGTACAACAGTAATCATAGTGACTATTTAGTATCTACTATCTACTGGAAAGAACTATGACGGCCTGGTTGGATTCCACGCCCAGTACGATGGAGTGGATGTGCATTTTCCTCTAATTGCATCACAAATGAATGACACACCATAGTCAGAGAAGAATCGAACGTAGTCCTCCACAACTACCAAAAAGACGGAGTCATCTACATATTGAAGGTAACCTATCCGAGGGTACGTATCACCACCATAGTATGAAGAAGAAGAACCCGCCATTGAGCTACTGTGAACTGATGGTTTTGGCAACACGTACGGATTGGCTGGGTATGAGAATAAACTGTCCACAAAGCCACTACCAGTACCATGTGACTGGGTCTGGGAGCCATGGTCAGTACTATTACTAGGATTCTAGGAATGGATGAACCAGATGTATGTCCCATCCCAATGAATTGACCATAAGGTCCATGATACTCCGACCAGGTGCTCTCTCCAACAAATGATGGGGCTTGCCATTGCCCACTCCCTCTACTCTCACTATGAGGATGACTTTCCCCTCCACTCAAACTCATTCCGCCAATAGAAGTAGATAGACTATCAACATCCATACAATCCGCAACCCATCTCCACCGAATCGGCGATGAGGCCCTCTAGTGTCACCTGAACTCCTCCCTCCACTTGATGGGCGTCCACCGTGATCAGTATCTTGTGTGGCATACTGAAATTGACTCTCCCTAGTGGATTGCACTGGCTCTAGCTCTGGCTTGGCCTGCTCATACTGCTCTCGAACTCCTTCAAATCTATCACCACCCCCTCCCCCATCGCCATCATCGTCATCACCATCACCATCACCCTCATCATCGTCATCACTATCACCATCACCACCACCACCGTCGCCACCACCACCACCACCACCGTCGCCACCACCACCACCACCATGTGTCTGTGGCTATCTGAGTCTGGGTGTGGGTACGACCACCCGATGAAATGGACCAATCATCATCTTCATCTGAATCATCCCTACCAAGTGCAGACTCGAATGGTTGAGGGGTCTATGAATGTATCCTTCCCTCTGTGGCCATATAATCATCAACATCGATCGCCATCTCTTGCACTAGATATGGGTCCGACCTACCTCCTGGCTGATCCATCAATGGCTCGCCTCTATCCCTCGCCCAGTACACTAGAGGATCCTCCTCATCTGAGTCAATCTAGAAAACATCAGCCAGCTCGATCTGGCCCCTATGATTCTCCATATCCATGCATATGTGATGCATCCTTAGTCTCATATTATAATTCACATACACCAAGTCTTTCAGACGTTGAGAACCCAATCGATTCCGCCTTTTCGAATGGATGAGTGAAAATGTGCTCTAATTTCTCTCACAACCATATGTAGAACATGTCTGGGAGAGTACTTTGATGGCATTCTTCCTCAATTCCGGCACTGAACCACCATACAACACTCACCATTCAGCTGCATTACAAGTTACAGCAAGTGTAAGAGATTATTTATGTTCCAAAACACTTAACACTTGTATAACTAACATACTAAAACTTGGATTTCGTACCAAGATCAGTAGTCGTAAAACTCGAGTATGCGGCGGGAGCTCCGAAGCTGCCTAACGCATCCTTGAATTCTTTCGTCTATAACAAATTTACAAATAGGACACTAGTTAACAACCATTGTATTGTAATTTAGATTCCATAGTAATAGTAATACAAAACTAACCTCAGTATTGGCTTTGGCTTGTAGATTGGTTTTTGATTGCAACTTGGCAACCACCTGCTTCACTGCTTCCAGAAGATCCGGATCCAATCCAAGTCTCTTGGTGTACTGATACCTAGGGTTTAAATAGTATGCTGAAATGTGACAAAATATATTATTGTCAATGTTAACATTAATGCATTTTTATATCACATAAAAGAATATCTTCAGCTTTACTTACCAACCTTATGCAATGGATGCGAAAGCTGGCTCTCCCAACGGTCTTCTAATATTTCCACAAACTTTCTACTTCCACGTAGTTTGGTAGCATAGACATTTTCTTTTATCATTGCAATAGCAGCCCACAAGCTTGGCAAGGTGGGTTTGAAAGCAGAATCCACCATCTTCAACATGCCAACAATTGGTGCCAAGATTTTAACCACTTTACCCAACTGTGTCCAAAACTCCTCTAATGAAATGGTTGCCTGTGCCTCCCTACTACTGGTTGATACTGCTTCTGATGCGGATCCGGGTTCCTAAAGTCGGAATCGGATCGCTTAGGGCCCACAAGAATGATAAAATATCTCAATTTAAAGGTTGAGGGCATTCTTGTAATTTCAGTGACAATTCAAGCACTTGAAAGTGAAGAAAACAGATACTGGGGTCAAACTGGAATAGAAAAATAAAAGAGGGAGGTATTCTGGAATTTACCAAAGGGAAAGGAGAATAATAACACAATTTAAATAAGAAGGGCTTAGTCGTAAATATCAGTGATTAAGTTACTTAAGCCATAAAAAGAAACGTCATCTCCTTCCTTGTGATCTAAGTATCTAACAGAACCAGCGAAGGTAAGGGATTACAGCTCCGACCACGAAAATCCCCAAATAGGAGACTGGATCAAACGGAGGAGTAGGGCCTTGAAATTACGGCTCATCACCCTGTGAAACTCCGGTGAAAATCCAGTGAAACAGCCCTCAAACCATCAAAGGAAGTTACCAATACCTGATCCTAAACAATTCCTGAGTTTGATCGTACAATCCAGTGTGTATTTCGAGCTGAGAATCAGAGGGAGAAATCGACCTTAAGCATAGAACCTTCGCTCCAGATTTCACGAAGAACTGGTAAGGGCCGCAGAGATCAGTTCAGATTCGGTTGCAGGTATCACTCGGTTCAGATCTGTAAGTTGCAGGAGTCGCTAGAAATAGTATAACACATCGGCAGCAACAAGAAGTAGGGAAGAAAAGAGGGTAGGAAAATATCAGAGAAGAAAAGAAGAGAAGATTTCAGAGATAGACAAGAAGGGGAATGGCATCCACGACAGTCATGGTTCTCACCCAAATTTCTCAACCAAGATTAATTCTTCAAAAACTAAAACTTCAAATCTCAAAACTGAGTTCTTCTCTATTACATGACTAATATAAAGGAAAAATCAAACAATTAATGGAAACTACTTAAAAATGGAAACTAACTTACATAGCAATTAAAATAAAAATCAAATCTAAATTAAAATACTATCAAACTAATTTCTAAACCAAAAAAGGAAAGTAAATAGGAAAATTCTCAAATCAAAGAGACCCCTTCCATCGCCCAAATGCATCAGCTTCCCTCCAACCAAACCACTCCTCATATGCGAATATGGATTGAAGACCAACTTTCTTGCATTCAAAACTCTGGAGTGCAATATAGTTGGTAGCAAATCTTGTGAGACCGGGCCTGACCAAGTCACCCCTGCACTTCTCCCTCAATAGGTTCAATGAAAACCCATGATTATAGACAAATGTGCTCACTTGCCTAGCCCTTTCAACCACAGTCTTCACAATTTTCAGTTTCTCCATGTCCTTCAACATTCGGTCAATGCAGTGTGCTGCACAAGGAGTCCAAAAGAGTTGGAATCTGAGGTTGTTCATCATTTCAGTTCGGCCTTCTTGTAGTTACTTCCATTGTCAGTCACAATCTGAACAACATTCTTTATACCAACTTTTTCCACAACCTCCTTCAAAAGCTTGTAAATATATTTTGCATCCTTTCTTTCCTTGGATGCATCAACAGACTTTAGGAAAATAGTTCTGCCATCACAATAAACCATAAAATTGATGGACTTCCTGTCCAACCATCACACATTATGGTTACCCCATAGCTATCTCACAAAACTTTTAACTCATCAATATATACTTTCTACTCACTTCTCCTTAGGCAAATATACATTCATCACCTCATATGCAGTCGGCCCCTTTATCCCTGAACCGGCCTCAGCCACAACATCAAGCATCGGCTGGTAATAGGGACCTGTAGTGGCGTTTGCTGGGATGCTATGAAATAACATCCACTTAGACCCCAACTTCCCCAACATAAACATTCATGTTACCCCACATCCCCTTTATCTTACACTGCTTACTACCCTTCTTCCTGTACGCACGGGCATCCTGCTGTAGAACGGGGTTCACATGTGGTGGAACCACTGGAGGTGGAGGTGGAGGTGGGGCTGCTCTTGTGCTCTGTGATCTCCCAAGGGGCAAAGGGATTTGTGAAGATCCACTACCTCCTGAAGACTTTGTCAGCTCAATGCTTGCCCTGCCTCCAATCTCTAGCCTCTTGCAGTTTGTATGTCATCATACACATATATCGGGTCATCACTATCATCAGGCACATCAATGCATGGGTGCATGTAGTGCCTCCTCAAACTCTATCCTCGACTTCTCCTTCGTCGCTTTTCCTTATTCCCTCCCTTTATGTCTTCAGCTGTGGCCTTGGCAATATGATCAGGCACTTCACTGCATCTAGCCACATCTTTGAAATTTTCAACCAGATGTTGCTTAAGTCTTGTGGCCCCACCACCCATAAACCTATTATGACAGTAGTTGCATTTTGTATGCCTCTTATCGCCATCAATTGGCTCTCTGTGTTTCTATGCAATCTCTCCACTATCACGACTACTATCACGTCTTCCACCACCTCTACCTCTTCTCCCGCCTTTCTCATCGCCTCCTCTAGCCATTTTATATCACCCTGATGCTGGTGCATAGAAAAAAGACTCATTATTAACTTACAAGTATATGGTAGCTGTTTATATTTTATTTTTACATAAAATTATTTTTTAATCAATTTAAAAATATATTTTAATGACATAATACAACAAAATCAAATATGGTATAACATAACAAGCATATAGTACGCTCCAAAGCACTTTAATATTAATATCCTATTTTCTTTTATTTTTAAAATCAAAATAGAATATTTTTCCCTATTTTTAAAATTATTTTTCAATTATTAATCTATTTTTTATATTTTTCAAAAATAAAAAAATATAATTACTGGCTGGAAAAAAATTTCACTCCAATGGAGTCGTAGAACAACCATTGGTGACTAACATATATATAGTTGACATCCATCAAAGCAATATTTATCATAAAAAGTAACAATTTATGTTAATGGAAAATGAATTTTTAAACTAGAAAAAAAAATATATATTTATGTACCAAAAAAGAATTTCGACTCCGTGAGGTCATAGATTAGCCTCTAATGTTAATATATAAGAAATCTACAAGCATTCAACATGTATTTATGTACTCTTTGAAAAAAAAAATTGGTTTTGGAGAAAGAACTTTACCTTTCCTAAACTTTGAATGTGTAGATCTTCTTGTAGGAGTCCAATGAAAGCCAAAATGTGTGAAGATGTGGCTAATTAGAGGCTTGTTGGGGTGTTTTTCCTTCAAAATATGCAAATGGAATAGATCTTCTTGTAGGAGTCCAATGAAAGTCAAAATGTGTGATGATGTGGTTAATTAGAGGCTTGTTGGGGTGTTTTTCCTTCAAAATATGCAAATGGAGCCGAAACCACTGAGACAGGCGAGACAGAGTCGAAATTATGTATTTATAAGCCTTGGGCTGTATCGTTTCGGCAAGATACCGAAATTTGGTACATTATTCATTTCATGCATTATTTCATTTCGGAAAAAAAAAAATAGCGAGATTTCGAACCATGGTCATGAAAACAGCCAGATTGTGTCTCTTGGAGGACTTCAATAGGATTCCCATCAATTACTTCTTGTGCTAATAAGTTTCTGTGATGCAGATTGATCTCCAAATTGGGATTATTTTTATTAGAAATAAGCTTTGGGATGAGTTATATGTGTGTTGGACCTTTAGTTTTATGGGTTTTCTTTGTAATGGGTGATGCAGATTAGTCACCTAAACTACTTTCTTGAAAATAAGCTTTGGGTTGGGTTATGTACGTGTAAAACCTTTGATCCCATGGGTTTTCTTTGTTATATGTAACTTTTTATTTTTTTATGAATAAATGAGTTCATTACAAAATGGAAGAAAGAAAATATACATGGGGGGTGGGGGGAGGGGACCAAGCCTAAATCCTCAAAGGGAGGGAAGGCACGACAAAAAACTTAGAGAGAACCCTAGCAACAAAGAAAACCAACAAGGAAAAAATCAGGGGGGGACAACATAAGGGGTGGAGATAATAGTGGGAGGGAGATCGCAGGAGACAACAATAAGCTTGTTCCTTGAGGTGTAACGAATCAAACGCTGTCAGAGACAGGCAAACTTGGAGCTCAAATCAAAGTATATGGCATTCCAAATCTTATCAAAAGATAGAGAGTTGGAAGTCCATCTTCGGAGATTTCGCTCCAGCCGAAGATGGTTGATAGTAGCACAAAAATCTAGTTTCCCAATAGTACTGCAAATGGAGGGTCCGCCATATGTCATATCTACCCAAATCCATTCTCTACTCAAGGGGAGGACTCTTCTACGGGAATGCCAGTAGTTACTGAGGACTCTTTTCCAGACTGAGGTGGAGAAGGGGCAGGAGAAAAAAAGGTGATTAGGGTGGGTCTTCAACACCATTATAGCAAAGACCGCAGGAGGGAGAGATTGGAATGTGCCGATAGATGAAGAATGACTACATGGGAAGGCAATTGGAGAGAGCACGCCAGACAAAGCTCTGGTGGGGGATGTGGCCTTTGAACCAGAAGATTTTGTGCCAAGGAACAATGGGACCAGGGGAGCGAATGTGATTCCAAGCTGAGGCTGATGTGAACTAGCCAATAGAGGAGGGAAGCCTAATGATCTTATCGTCTCTTCCCCGGTGACCAGGGGGAATAGGGGGGTGGAGGGAGGACCACGGATCAACTAGGGGGAGGAGAGGAATGAGGGGACCACTCGCCAAAAGAGATGACGGAGGCCACCAAAGCGCAACTGGGAAGGCCCGAGGAGCATAGGATACAGGGGGTGATAAGGGAAAGAAGGATGCCAGGGATCTAGCCAAAGCGAAGTAGAGGAGCCATTGCAGATGGAGTAAGAGATAGGATCGAGGGCCAATGATCTTTTGCTAAGAATATTACGTCAAATCCAAAAGGCATCAGGAGAAGGAAGAGACCGTCGAAATGGAATCATTTCTTAGGGGAGAGGAGTAGACCCAGGGGACCCAGATGCTATTCTACTTGGAGATAATCTTCCAAATTAGCTTGAGAATGCTAGCAGCGTTGACATCTTTGATCTTTCTCAGGCCTAGGCTGCCTTCCGATTTGGGAAGACAAACTTTGGCCCAACTCATTGGCTAGAGGAATTTAGAGGAATCAATTCCTTTCCAAAGGAACACAAAAGGGTGTCAATGGAGTTACAAGTGGTGGCGGGGTGAAGAAAGACACCCGACTAGTAGAAGTATATGAATTGCAACACTAATCTGATAAGGACCAGGCGGCCAACGTAAGATAAAAGCTTACCTTTCTAAAGGTGGAGCCTTTTCCTTAGGGGATCGAGAATTGGAGAACAGTGATGGGCAGACAGCCTGGCGGGAATGAGAGGAAGGCCAAAATATTTGACAGGGAGGGACCCAAAGGAAAACCCAGTGAGATCAAGGAGTCTAGATTGACAGGGGACAGAAACACCATAAAGAGAGAGGTTAGACTTGAGAAGATTGATTCGAAGCCCAGATAAGGTTTAAAAGAGATGGAGGGAAGACATGGTGGAGGGGATGAAGGTAAGGTTAACGTTGGAAAAGATCATGAGATCATCGGCAAAAGCGAGATGGGTGAGCATAAGGGCTTTACATTTGGGAATCGTGAGATAAGGTGTTCGTCCGTGGACGACTGAATGGAGCGGGAGAGAACCTAAGTGCAAGATAGAAGAAAAAAGGGGAGAGGGGACAACCTTGACAACCTTGCCTAATACCCACAGAAGAAGAGAAGTATCCTGTAGGGCTAACATTGATCAAGATAGAGAAGGAAGGAGAGGAAATGCAGGAGTCAATCTAGTGGATAAAGGAGGGAGGAAAGGACATCTAGAGGACTTTAGTGATAAAATTCCAGCGGATGGAGTCAAATGCCTTGTGAATATCAATTTTGAGGAGAGCGTCGAGGAGTGGGACTTGCGCTTAAATCCTCTGACAATCTCATGAGAGAGCATAATGATGTCCACAATGCTCCTACCTGCAATAAAAGCAGATTGATTAGCACTGACCGGGGTAGTCTATGACCAACTGAATCCGATGGGCCTGAAGTTGGTCAAGGAGGCAACCCAATCTTTCTTGGGAAAAAGGAATAGAAAGGTGTATCACCTTTGACAACCCCATCTTCTTGGGAAAAAGGAACAGAAAGGTGTATCACCTTTGATTTGGTTGGGGGAAAGGAAGAAACTTCTGGTGGCATGAATAAGATCAGCTTTGATGATATGCTAACAAGAAGCAAAAAAGCCCATAGTGAAACCATTATGTTCAGGGGCCTTGTAGGATTTATTGGAGAGGACAACAAAAAGAATCTCCTAATCCGAGGGGATGGATTTGAGGGAGGGGAGGAGATGGGCAGGGATGAATTTGTTGATGAGGTTCGAAAGGGGGGGAGGAAGAGGGGGGAGAAAGGGACAAAGAAGGTTAGAGAAGAACGAGGCAGCCTCGGATTTGATATCCTCAGGACTGTAGAGGGTGGAGCCATCACTAGAGATGAGCTTAGGAATGGAGTTGGCGTTGGTCCGAGCTTTAAGACAGCGGTGGAAGAAACATGAGTTGGAGTCTCCGAGCTCCAGCTATTTGATCCTAGATTTCTGCCGGGGGAAGCTTTCCTTTTGGGAGAGAAGAGAAGAGAGCTAAAAAAAACTTTCTCTTCTCTTCCTCAACAAGGGAAAGGTTGAGGGGATCAGTTTGAAGCCTAGACTGAACGGACTAAAGCTGTCTTTAGAAGAGCAGACATTAGAGGAAATGTTCCCAAAGGTAGTGGAATTCCAGCTTTTGAGGCTGATTCACATTTCTGAGCTTCCTAAAGCAACGAGAGGAAATGCAGGAGTGAATCCAGTGGACAAAGGAGGGAGGAAAGGATATCTGGAGGATTTCAATGATAAAATCCCAGCGGATGGAGTTAAATGCCTTAAGAATATCAATTTTGAGGAGAGCAGTCGAGGAGTGGGACGTGTGGTCAAATCCTCTAGCAATCTTATGGCAAAGCATAATGTTTTCAGCAATGCTCCTACCTGGAATGAAGGCAGATCGATTAACACTGATCGGAGAGTCTATGACCAATTAAATCTGATGGGCTTGAATTCGGTCAAGGTGGCAGCCCCATCTTTTTTTAGGATAAGGCATAGAAAGGTCTAAAACCTTTGATTTGGTTGGGGGAAAGGAAGAAACTTCTAATGGCATGAATAAAATCAACTTTGATGATATGCCAACAAGAAGCAAAAAATTCCATATTAAAACCATCAAGGCCAGGGGCCTTGTTGGATTTATAGGAGAGGACAGAAAAGAGAATCTCCTCATCCGAAGGGATGGATTTGAGGGAGGGGAGGAGATAGGTAGGGATGAATATGTCAATGAGGTTCGAA
>NC_056570.1:25031291-25135451 GCF_013358625.1 Macadamia integrifolia | reverse complement strand
GGGGGGAAGAGGGGGGAGAAGGGAAGAAAGAAGGTTAGAGAAGAAAGAGGCAGCCTCAAATTTGATATTCTCAAGATTAGAGAGGGTGGAGCCATCACTAGAGATGAGCTTAGGAATGGAGTTAGCGTTGGCCCGAGCTTTAAGAGAGCGTGGAAGAAAGAGGAGTTGGAGTCTCCGAGCTCCAGCCTTTTGATCCTAGATTTCTGTTGGAGGAAGCTTTTCTCTTGAGAGAGAAGAGAAGAGAGCTAGGAAAAAACTAACTTCTCTCCCTCAGCAAGGGAAAGGTTGAGGGGACCAGTCTGAAGCCTAGATTGAACAAACTCAAGCATGACTTTGGAGGAGGAGAAATCAGAGGAAATGTTCCCAAAGGTAGTGGAATTCCAGCTTTTGAGGGCTGATTTAACATTTTTGGGCTTCCTGTCAAAGGCAATCGGGGGGGAGGTGAAGGCATGGGCAGGGATATCCTAGGCCTCACGAACAATGGGAAGGAAATCCTGGTGGAGGGACCACATATCAAAAAATTTGGAAGGTTGGGCCTGAAGGAGATGTGAGGTTGAATGTGGAGGGAAGTGGTTGGAAATATTGGGAA
This sequence comes from Macadamia integrifolia, assembly GCF_013358625.1. Classification (NCBI taxonomy): domain Eukaryota; kingdom Viridiplantae; phylum Streptophyta; class Magnoliopsida; order Proteales; family Proteaceae; genus Macadamia; species Macadamia integrifolia. Next base: position 25,134,862 of record NC_056570.1, on the reverse strand, counting down.
GATCAAAGGTGGCATAAAAAGATGGAAAAGCATCAAGCCAGGCTTCATTGACAAGGGCTCTATCAAGTTTGCAAGCAATCCTAGTAGAACCACTTTCCAGTTGTTCCAAGTGAATTTGGAACCAGACCATCATAGATCGTTAATGCCAATATCATCAATGCAGTCATTAAAATCTTCAATGGAGGGAAGGTCTATGCGATCACCTCCAATCTTCTTATGAGAGGCACGAATGACATTGAAGTCTCCAACCAATCCCCAAGGAAGGGATCCAGTGGAGGGAGCAAAGGTGCTAAGATCAGACTAGAGGGAGGTCCTGTCTTGAGCACTTGAGGACATAAATGAAGAAGAAGAAAGGAGGAGAATCAAAGGGGGAGGTGATGGAGAGATGGATGTGGACTAGGAGGAGATGAGGGAGACATGAAGGAGGGGGGGTTCCAGAGGACCCATAAGCGGCTATTAGGTCAGTGGGGTAGCTGGAGAGAAAGGACCACGAAGGAGCAATGGCGGCAGGGTGATGCAAGAGGCATTTGGCTCAAGGACACAAGTTTCGAGGAGGCAACAAAGGGACAAATAGGAGGCTATGAGGAGGGAATGGATGGTGGCATGCTTGGCAGAGGAATTTAATCCTCTGACATTCCAAATTGTCCATAAAGTCATTTAAGAGCGGAGGGGTTGGTATCCGATTGCTCAAAGGAGTGGGAAGAAGCCTTGGAGAGGCGCGAAGAAGATTTGGCCTTCGCCTTGCGGTGATATCCCTTGGGGGGAGGGGAAGCGGCTTTCTTAGAGTTAGTATCCGTCCTGGTGGAGAGAAGAGAGTTGGATCGGGATGACCTAGTCTTCTGAAGGATGGCAACAGCTGCAGTAGATCCATTGGTTGGTCTAGGGCTTGACCCAGATATGGGGGCAAGGCCAGTAGGCCTGAGATGATCAGGCAGTGGGTGCTCCGGATGGGCCTGAGTGGACCAGAGAGCCGAGGGAGATCCTTCCAAAGAGGAGGAAGCAAACATGGATTAAGCAACCATCACAAGGTGCATAGGCAGAGTAGGGGGCAGCATACAAGTGGAAGAGACATCACCATCAATGGTGAGGTCAAGAAAAAGGCCTGAAGTGGCGAGGGAAGCATCAAGGGAGGCATCGCGGGTAGCCATCAGGTGCTTTGGACGGGCCTGAGTTGATCAGAGAGTCGAAACCTTCTGAGGTTATCGAGATTGGAGGGACCAACCAAAGTAGAACCAGAGGCGAAGCTAGGAGGGGGAGAGCTAGCGGAGAGGGAGGAGACCTCGATAGAGGCGGCAATGGAAAGAAGATGACAGTGAGTCGAGAAGTGGGGGGTAGTGGGCAAAGGGGTGGTTGTAACGGTGGAGAGCTGATGGGTGGTAGCAGCTATGGCAGTAGCAGTGGTAGTGGGGAAAAGTAAAAGGAAGGCGGGTTAGGAAGGAGTGCCCCACAAGCGGAGGCCCACGGATTATGAGTTGCCGGGTCAAGAGGAGGATGAGTCGAAGAGGAAGGGGTCTGGTAAGAAGAGACCTGGTGGAGAGGAGTCGGGTAAAGAGGGATGTTAGGATATAAGGTTAAATGAGGACAGGAGGACAAGCACGGCTTGCAAACGGAGGGGCCATAAGTGGGACCCACAGAGGAAGGGAGAGGAGGTGAAGAGATCCCAATTGAAGAGGCTGGACCCACAGGGAGAGTAGAAGGGGGGACAAAGGATTAGGCAAGGGCGCATCTAGAGGAGTCAGGAGCGTAAGAAGCAGAAACAAAATGAGGAGATAGAGGGTGCAAGCGATCGGCTAAAGCGGCGTAGGATCCTCAATAGCTTGAGGTGACAAAAAGGAGCGATGGGATAGGGTATCACTATCGACGTCAAAGTCAAAAAGGGATAGAAGGGAGAAGCGGTTGTGGCTGATGGACAAAGAGCAGAGGTCCTTAGGGTTTGTAGAAGTCGGTCTTACAGAGGTAGAGGAGCCTTCTCGGGGTTGGGATTCGCCATATTGCTACGACGCCGCCTACAGCAATTCTTCTTCTTTCCCCTTTGAACAGAAGAAGAGGTGCTGCGCAACATCGAGGGAGCCTTCCGGAGGAGCCGAAGATATCATATGGGCCTGCGTTTCAAGGGCAGCTAGAGAGGTTGATTGGTCTTGCGCTTCAGGGGGGGAGCCGTGGAGATATATGATGCCACGCAATATTTTGGAGAGTGGCCAAACATATTACATTAGGAGCAGTTTTTTTTTTTTTTTGGGGGGGGGGTGGGGAGCCACTCATATTCAACAAGTTGGTCAAAGGAGAAACTGTCTTTATCCTTAGCAGTAACGTATGCCAGCAGAGGGAGATCAGCGGAGACTTCAATACAGATTCTGGCGAATGCTAACCGGTCCATAAGCTTAGTTCTTTGATCAGAGAAGAGGGGCTTCCCAATGATGGAGCCAACACTACTTAGCCCTTGTGCACACCAAAAGTGGAGAAAGGAAGGTTGTGAAGAGCAACCCAAATGGGAGTGATTTTGAGATCAATTTTTGCAAGGGATATGTGTTGGTCCAGTGACGTAGGAATATCGGTTTTTTTCCCAACTTAACATGGGCCACCATCAAGAGCAAAGAGCTTGTCAGCTTCTTTAGAGAAGTTGAATATGAAGATACCATTGTTCAACAGAAAGGTGAAGCTTTCACAACATGGAATGGCAGACGAGCTCCAAGGTAGTGACCGATGACAAATGCATCATTTGAGAATTTCAGCATCAAGCAACCCTCAAGGGCAAAGGCTCACTTTCTTGTCAAGGATGGTCGAGGGGGGAACAAAGAAGAGGGAGTGACCAGCATTGGAAGGGGGCAGGTGGTCTTGACAACAGAGACCCAAGGTTGAGAGGGAGGGAGGAGGGGAGGAGGAAAAGAGGGGCAGAGGGGCTGAGGGGCTGAGGGGCAGGAGCAGCAGAGAGATAGGGTGTGAGTGAGGGCTGACCGGAAAGCAAGGGAGGAGAGGTGGTAGAGGAAGGACCACAGGAGGAAAGAGGCGGGGTGGGGGAGGGCCGCATTCTGGTGGGGAGCCCCACTGGAGGGATGTCAGACATGTGAGGGGGGCTTAAGTAGTGTCGGACATTGGGGAAATTTTTGGTGAAATTATTCTTGTAATAGGTAACTTTAATGGGCCTGAAATATGGGTGTAGGTAGGCATACAGGATTAGTAAAGTGAGCGTTTTTGTTTCTTTATTTTAATTGTTATTAAATGTTTTAGCTAGGCTGGATTAGGTATCCATAATTCTACTCCTTTTTTGAGTCTGTTTCTTTCATTATTTTAGTTCCATAGTCAGTTTAGGTGTTCTGTTTGGTTAAGGATTGGGTTAGGTCTTTCTTTTTTAGTGTCTATGTCTATTTTTTAGTTCTCTATATAAGGTTGTAAGGGGGGCCATCATTGTAAACGAATTTGATTAATGAGATTTTGGCTTGAGCCTTCTATTTTTTGCTGCTGAGAAAGTATGCATGTTGTGAGATTCAGCCAACGGTCGGAAATCCTTGGAGGCCACTGAGATTCTGTTCCTCGACTGTAGGGGGAAGGCAAAGGTCACTTTTTTTTTTTTTTTTTTACAACTGAGTTTCTGTTTACTCTTGTTATCCTCTTTCATTCTCTTGTTCCTGCTGTTGTCAAGTATGTTCTTAATTTATTCAACTAGAACCTTAGTTTTTTAGAAGGTTGGATACTAGGTGTTTTTCAGATTAAGCAATTCAGCCATTCGATTGGTTCCAAATTTTGACCAGATCTTCGACATCATTGAAATAGGATTTGGTTCAAATCTGAGACAATTCTGATGGTTAGATCTGCAGATATTTTGTTATTTCCAATTCTGCCCCTACCCCGTATTCTAAATCGACCTTGTTTTACCATCCTCAGTTATCTAATGTTTTATTCTTTGTTTTGTGAATCAAACCCACTTCTGATTTTTGAGGTCGATTGACGCAACTGTTCTGCTCTCAGAACCCTAAAGCTAGCTTTAGAAATTACCATAACACCCTCCAGCAATGGGCCACTTTAATGGGCCTTTAATATGGGTATAGGCTAGGCATACGGGATTAGTTAAGTTAGATTAGGATTCTATAAGTCTAGTCCTGTTTTTAGTCTATTTTCTTTGTTATTTTAGTTTCTTAATCAGTTTAACTTTTCTATTTCATCTCCTCCATCATTGGTAATGGCCAGTCTATCTCCCTTTGGAATGATCCTTGGCACCCATCTGGCATCCTCTCTTCTCATTTCTCCTAGAGTCATTTATTCTTCTGGCATCCTAGCTAATGCCTCTCTCTCCTCTATTCTCTCTCCCATAGGCTAGTCCCCTCCCTCCTCCCCCCCCCCACCTTGACCTTTGGTCCTCCCTTCCCCCTCTTCCCCTTGGCCATAGAGGTCGCAAGGACAAATGCTGGCTCCCCTCCTCGAATGGCTCCTTCTCGTCCGCTTCTGCTTGGTCTTTCATTCGCCTCCTTCCTCGGTTGTTCCGTGGCATAAGTGTTTGAGATTTAAAATGTAAGCGCAAGCATACGGATCAGTGTAGTTACGGGTCGAACACAGGGAGAGCAGCCACTTTATTTTTTTATTTCTTTTAATAATGCGAAAGTGAACCGATTAATGGTTGTGATCTAATTCTAATTACCATCCTAACATATGTATCTAAAATAACGTCCTAACCATTCGTCATCTAAGAATTTAAAGACGCAAGCCACGCCATTAAAATTAAATAAATAAATAACTGAAAATAAACAACCCACGTAATTAAAAAATAATAATAAAGGAAAAAAAATGCTGAAATAAAAATAAAGTAAAAGAAAGGGGATAAAGCTAGAGAGAGACTCACAAGTAGGTTTCTTTACTTAGCCCGAGGGATGCATCATAATACGAGCTTCTCTACTTGACCAGAGAGTCACTCTTACAAGGGTTACTCTACTTGACTTTAGGGAAAGGGAGACAATTAAAATAAAAACAATAAAATGATGGTTCTATGGCTAGGAGGGGCAAAGCCAACACATACACTAGCCATGAACCTTGGGGGAAAGGGATAGCAATAATGTAACGACTGAAATTAAAATCCTAAATTAAGAAAGAAAGGGTAGTCAGAAGAGGGAATGAGAGGGGGGAGAGAAGACTACTGAAGGAGCCTACTTCCTTGAACTTCAACCCTTGAACTGAAAAACAATTGCTCCACGGCTCGTGATCTTGTCACCTAGATCTAAGCCTATAACTATAACTTAAAAAATTACAACTCAATTGCATAAATCATAAACATAAAAAGAACTGAATAAAAATAAAAGAGTGCTTGCATTAATTGACATAAAAAAAACTATTACAAAAGTGATTAAAGCAAAAATAGAGAAGAACTAAAACTAAAGAGAGAGACGGAGAGAGAGAGCAACTAAAAAAAAAAAACTAGAAGAAGAATGAATTGTCTCTCCTCCTCTTACATGAGTTGTATTTATAGGGAATGGGGAGGTAGGGTAACAATTTTCTCTTTCCTAAAAGAGAGAAACCCACAATTGATTGTGAGATCTTTTGAGTCCAAAAGTGCTAAGATGGAGGAGAGAGAAGAGAGAAATAAATTTTGAGAAATTTCCTAAAATTTTTTGCTTATTTTCTTTCCTTTTTTTTTTCTAATTTATTTTTCTTCTTTTTTTCTCTCTCCTAGGGACGATTTTTTTTTCTTCCTTTGTGTGATTTGGACAATCTTTGGTGATGATGTGGAGGTTTGGTGATGATGTGGAGGAGAGAGAAGATTTGGACAATCTTTGGTTCTCCCTTTTTTTTCTTTCCTTTTTTTTTTCTTCTCTTCTTGCTTCCACGATTTTGCTTGCTTCTAATTTGATGTGGAAATCCCCTCCATGCCCTTAGTGCTTTAAGTGAGTGAAAAGCAGGAAATCTTCAACAAAATCCTCTAAAAAAAACAACCATGAGATTCGAACTTGAGACCTCTTGGTGAGCAAGGGAATTTTGTACACCATAGCTCACCAACTAAGCTAGGTAGCTGTTGTTACCAAAAACAAATCTTTAATCACTTAAGGATGTGGTCCATCAATCCTTGTTGGCATTTGGAGTATTCCTTGTACCTCTGCGACAATTACAAACGGGCTGGTTCTGCATCTCGGTTCAGTTCTGACCCATTATTCTTTTTCTGACCCGAAAAAGAATAATCATTTGTACGGGTGACCAAACGAATGTGTACTTTTAATTGAACACGTCCATCTTGCTCAGAATTTCATCCTCTTCGCAACCATGGAAAGAAATAGGACCTCTTTACGTGTAAAATTGAAGATATAGCTCCCGATAGTCCTTAAGGCCTTGAAAATATAAAACCTGCAAAAAGAGAGTAAAACCCAAGGTAGCTCCATTCTAAATATGTAAAATGCATGTTTTACTACCCTAGATTTCACACATAAATGTGTTAATCAGAATTCCCCCACACTTGGACTTTGCTAGTCCTCAAGCAAAACAAAAAGACAAAGAATAAAAATAAAAAAAACCTAACTCACTTTCGGAGGAATCACGGTTGCACTTAGCATGTGCAACAAGCCTTTAAACCCCTAGGTCACCCCTAGTGGACGAGTTGTGTCTCGTGGGTGTTTGCAGTGAATATACACCCAAAATTCAGAATAAACAAATCCCAACTTTGGCTAAAGGTAAGGCTCATACCGATCCGGAGCAAAGATAATTTCTCTTACAAGGGACCCCCACACTTGAACTTTTATTACCCTTTATCAATTCCAGGCACTAGCATATTTCTTAATTTGGAACTCACCTCGTCTCTTCCAAAACATCCTTATCTTAAGGCAAAACCACTTGTGAGGAAATAGGGAACCAATGACTAAGGCGTTGGAGTGTTTTTGACCAAACATGTTACCAAGCATTAATGACATTTGCCCATTTTTTTTTCTTTTTTTTTTTCTACTAATAAACTCTATTCTACTCCACTACTTTTGGCTTGAATAACATGGTGGAGCAAACACCAGACACCCAAGTTACTATGTAGCTTCACTTTTTGCATATGCCCACAAAGGCAGTGATGCTAGAGTTACTTCAGAAGTTTCCTCCCAAGGAATTTCGATCAAGACACCACGCTTCCTGAGGCGCAATGCCCTGTCTAGTTCCAAAGGAATCAACTCTTATTCTTCTTTATACCACATTTCTCAATTCATTTAAAATTGTGCATTTGTCAACCCATGCCAAATTAATTAAAAAGGTCTCAACTCCAAATCAAAAGTCCAAGGAACCCACAGACTTACATATGGTCCATCACCATAAAACAGGGGTCTCTTATTTTTCAAAAGAAAGTCCCATCTCAAGACACATGCTTGTTTCTTTCTTCTCAACAGGGTTTTTATACGTTCAAAATGGGTACCTTAATCAAAAATTTTATTTTCATACATCAAGCAACCGAATGGTATGATCATTAGCCAAAAGCCAAAGTAGGACTTCATCCTTAGCAAGCTCAAAAAATAAAAAGAAAAACAAACAAAACAAAGTGAAAAAAAAATAAAAAATAAAAACTGGTTTCCCTCCCCCACACTTAAGTCATGCAATGTCCTCAATGCATGGAAAAAATTAAAAGCAAAGACAATGCAAGGGGGTCATACCTGATTAAAAATTAGTCATCAGTGTAAAGAGGTTCATGGAGATCCATGACCTCTTCACTACTAGTAGTGGGAAACTCGAGGAACGGTTTCAAACGCTGACCATTAACCTTCGAAATTACCCCTGTTCCTGGATTCAAAATCTCCACAGCCCCATGGGGATATACATTATGAACAATAAATGGGCCATCCCATCGGGATCTAAGCTTACCAGGAAAAAGATGCAATCGAGAGTTGTACAATAAGACCTTATCACCAATTGCAAAAGATTTACGCAGAATGTGTTTATCATGGAAAGCTTTGGTCTTTTCCTTGTAAATTCTAGAACTTTCATAGGCATCATTCCTAAGTTCCTCCAACTCAGATAGTTGGAGCCTACGATGAATTCCCGCATCAGACAAATCAAAGTTAAGCTTCTTAATGGCCCAAAAGGCCTTATGCTCCAACTCAACTGGTAAGTGACAAGCTTTCCCATACACTAAACGGTAGGGAGACTGGCCAAGGTCAGTCTTGAATGCAGTCCGATGGGCCCACAAGGCATCAATGAGCCTAAGGGACCAATCCTTACGGTTGGGATTAACAGTTTTCTCCAAGATTTGTTTGATCTGCCTATTAGACACCTCCACTTGGCCACTAGTTTGGGGGTGATAAGGGGTAGATAACTTATGAGTGATCCCATACTTTTTCATTAGGGTCTCAAAAGGCCGATTACAAAAATGAGTACCCCTATCACTAATTATTGCACGTGGTGCACCAAAGCGGGAAAAAATGTTCTCTTTGAGAAACTGGACCACCACTTTGTGATCATTAGATTTACAAGGTATGGCCTCTATCCATTTAGAAACATAATCAACGGCCAAAAGTATGTACAAATTCCCAAAGGAATTAGGGAATGGTCCCATAAAATCGATGCCCCATTCATCAAAGATCTCAACTACTAAAATAGGGTTGAGAGGCATCATGTTCCTCATTGATACAGCCAAAAGACTGGCATGTGGGCAAGCCTTGCAAAAATCAAAAGCATCTCTAAAAAGAGTGGGCCAATAAAATCCGCATTGGAGAACCTTTGCGGCAGTCTTCTTAGGTCCAAAGTGTCCACCACATGCATGATCATGACAAAAAGAGAGAATGGAATGTTGCTCATGATCAGGAACACATCGTCGGATAATCTGATCTGGACATATCTTAAACAAATAAGGATCATCCCAGAAAAAGTGCTTAACTTGGGAATGAAACCTATACTTATCTTGGGTGGACCAGTGATCCGGAGTCACACCTGAAACTAAGAAGTTGACAATGTCAGCAAACCATGGTTCACTGGACATTGCAAATAATTGTTCATCTGGAAAGTTCTCGTTGACTGGAGAATCAACAGTCAAGGAATTGGGAAGCCGGGATAAATGGTCTGCAACTAGGTTTTCAACTTCTTTCTTATCCCTAATTTCTAAATCAAACTCTTGCAAAAGTAAAACCCACCTAATGAGACGGGCTTTGGCATCCTTCTTCTGAACTAGGTATCTGAGGGCAGAATGATCAGTATACACCACCACATGTGAACCAACTAAGTAAGACCGAAACTTTTCTAATGGAAACACAACAGCTAAAAATTCTTTTTCAGTGGTTGTATAATTGAGTTGTGCATCATTTAAGGTCCTACTAGCATAGTAAATGACAGTGGGCAACTTATTAATCCTTTGACCTAAAACTGCTCCTATGGCAAAATCCGAAGCATCACACATCAGTTCAAAAGGTTCAGTCCAAACAGGTGGTTGAACAATGGGTGCATTGGTCAACTCCTTCTTAAGTTGCTTGAAGGATTCTAGGCACTCTTTAGAAAACTCAAAAGTTTGATCTTTGGCAAGTAATGAGGTGAGTGGTCGGGCTAACTGACTAAAGTTCTTAATAAACCTTCTGTAGAAGCCTGCATGCCCTAGAAAAGACCGAACATCCTTAACAGATTGAGGAGGTGGTAAATTATCAATTAAATCCACTTTGGCTCTATCTACCTTAATTCCCTCCTTGGATATTACATGGCCTAAAACAATACCAGATTTAACCATAAAATGGCATTTCTCCCAATTCAAAACCAAATTCTTAGATATGCACCTTTTCAAAACTAGGGAAAGATGATGACATTCAGAATAGGAATTCCTATGAATTGAAAAGTCATCCATAAATACTTCTAAGAATTTTTCGACCATGTCAGAAAAAATGTTCATCATGCATCGTTGGAACGTAGCAGGGGCATTGCAAAGCCCAAAGGGCATACGCCTGTAAGCAAATGTTCCATATGGGCATGTAAAAGTGGTCTTATGTCGGTCCTCTAAAACAATTGGAATTTGGTTATAGCCAGAATATCCATCAAGAAAACAATAGTATTCATGTCCAGCTAACCTCTCTAACATCTGATCAATGAATGGCAATGGGAAGTGGTCCTTCCAGGTTGCCACATTAATTTCCTAAAGTCTATGCACACTCTTCACCCAGATTGGACGCCATCCTGTTTGGACACGGGTAGGGATCAACTCATTATTGGCATTAGGAACTACAGTCACACTAGACTTCTTAGGCACTACATGAACTGGGCTTACCCATTTGCTGTCAGAAATAGGATAAATTATTCCATGATACAAGCACTTTAGGATCTCTTTCTTAATGGCTTCCATCATCATTGGGTTAGCTCTTCTTTGGGGTTCCGTGGATGGTTTGGAATCCTCCATAAGATGTATATGATGTTGCACAATGGAAGGGCTTATACCCTTGATATCAGCCATGGTCCAACCTAGGGCTTCCTTATTATCTTTTAACACTTTAAGTAACTCCTCTTCCTGGCTAGAAGTCAAATTTGAAGAAATTATTACAGGAAGAGACTGGTCAGGCCCTAGGAAAGCATATCTCAAATTAGATGGCAACTCCTTAAGATCTAGCTTAGGGGGCTCAACTATGGAAGGTTTGGGAATGGAATTGGAAAGGGGTCCTAAGGGCTCCACAAGTGTGTGAAGACTCAAGACTTCAGAAAAGAAATTTTCACTCTTATCATCCAACTCATCCATATACTGTTGGAATTCTGAATCAAAATCAATATCAAAGTTGGTAACTAAATCATAGGAAAAATCCAGAAAATCCTCAAGCATATTGATCTCTTCTCCCATATGTGGTTGCTTGCCTATCCTAAACATGTTAAACTCAACAGTTTGGTTACCAAAAGATAACCTTAGGAAACCATTCCGGCAGTTGATTAATGCATTACTGCTAGCCAAGAATGGTCTTCCTAGAATTATTGGGATATCATCCTTGGTTGAGAAGGGCTTGGTATCTAACACCATGAAATCAACAGGGAAAATAAATTCCCCCACCTTTAGTAAGACATCCTCAACCATCCCTTTAGGAATCTTAACAGATCTATCTGCCAACTGAAGAGTAGTTCCAGTGGCTTTTAATTCTCCCAATCCTAGTTGCTTGTACACATGGTAAGGTAAAAGATTCACACTTGCGCCAAGGTCAAGTAAAGCATGCTCAATATAGGTGTTACCTATGACACAAGATATGGTAGGGCTCCCTGGATCCTTATACTTGGCTGCTATAGGCTGAGTAATTATGGAACTAATGTTACCTGCCAAGAACGCCTTTTTGGGCACACTAGTGATACGTTTGTGAGTACACAAACCTTTCAGTACCTTTGCATAGGTGGGGATCTGGGATATGGCATCCAAAAGAGGGATGTTTATTTCTACCTTTTTGAAGACTTCTAAAATTTTGTCCATGGAAGCAGTCTTCTTTTTGTTTACCAAGCGATTAGGAAATGGGATAGGATGAACATAAGGACTGTTAGGGATTTGTCCCTGTTCAGAAAAATCATTTTTGGTTTCCTCAACCAAATCATCTTTAGCTTCAGAAAAATCTTTAGGTTCATCAGACGAACCTGGAGCAAGAGGCACATTTGTGTCCTCAACTGAAGAAGAGTTAACAGGAGTAATAGATGGGGAAGATTTAGGAAAGCTCTGTAGGTACTCTCTACCACTCCTAAGGGCATAAACAACATTACATTGGTTAGAGGGCCCTTATTGAGTCTGACCTTGTACTATATTCAGTGGTGCATTAGTTGGTCCTTGTAAACTAACCAGGCTGATGATGCCTAGGGTTAGGCTCTGGTTGACTGGGTAAAGTTCCTTTCTCCCTCTCACGCATAATTGAGACAACTTGGGTAAGTTCTCTCGTAAGATTTTGATGGCTTGTCATGAGGAGGGCCATATTTTTTTCCAAGTCATTTATTCTACTTGCCTCTCCAGTGTTGGTTAACCCAGGGGGTTGCTGATAAGATGATAGGAGAGGGGCCCTAAGAAAACTAGCCTGAGGTCCTGCATTTGACCTAGGAAAAGTATTTTGAGAAAAAGATTGTTGTGCAAAGGGAGGCCTTTGGGGTCCAGGTTGACCTTGATTATAGAAATTGGAAGGTCCTGCTTGGTTGCCCTGATTCCAAGAAAAATTTGGGTGATTTCTCCATCCTGGATTGTATGTGTTACTATATGGATTATTCTGGTATAAGGCATTAACACTATCATTAGAAGTGCCCCCAGAGGTGTTAGGGCATTCTTCTATGGGCTCTCTAGGAACAATAGCCTCAATCCTCTTGATTAGGCTATCCAAATGGGCTTCCTTCGCTACCATCCCATCCACAAAATATCCTTTTCCTCTTATAGTTCTTTCACTCTCTTGGGTTGATTCCCATTCACGGGTTTTGTCAGCTAAGTCAAGTAAGAATTCCCATGCCTTTTCTTCATCTGTAAAGGATGTGAATCCCTCAGGGCACATAGATTCTATCATTTGTTTAGTTGGGTAATCAATACCCTCATAAATTATTTGACATAAATGCCATAGGTCTAGGCCATGGTGAGGGCATTCTTGGAGTAGATCCTTGAATCTCTCCATAAGTTTGGAAAATGACTCACTAGGCTTTTGCCTAAACTGAAGGATATCACTTCTAAGCTTATTGATCTTGTGAGTTGGGAAAAACTTCTTAAGGAAGACAACTGTGAACTGTTCCCATGAGGTTATGGAATTTGTGGGTAACCCATACAACCACTTCTTAGCTTGGTCTTTCAATGCAAAAGTGATAAACCTAAGCTTAACAGCATCATCAGAAAACTGTTGGATCTTAATTAGAACACATACCTTTTTAAATTCCCTTAGAAATAGGTATGCATCCTCAGAGGTCAACCCATGGAAGTGGGACAACATAGTGATGTATTGAGATTTGAGTTCAAAATTATTGCCCTGGGCTTGTGGTAGAACTATACAGGAAGGTTGGGCTGTTCTAGCAGGGTAGAACCTATCTTTCAGAGATTTAGGTGAAGGGTTTTGCTGTTGGTCTCCCATATTGAAGGGTTTTAGAGAGAGCAAACGTATAGGGTCACTACTTGTTGGATCTCTTCTTTCTAACCGATTCTTAGTATTACGTACCCACTTAACACTCATGCAACAGAAAAACTACCCACAACTAAAGTAAGACAAGCACAAAAGAATGGATAGCAAAACTTTTTGTTTTTTTTTTTTTTTGTTTTTTTATTTTTTTTTATTTTTTGGCTTTTTGGGAGCTTACCGGCAGGGATCCGGGGTTGCTCAGGTCAATTCTTGAGGTACTGCTACAGGGCGAAACCTGTCTTTATCATACTGTGAGGCATGGCGACCTCCACCGATACAACTATTATTGTAAGTTGTTCTCAGGAATTCAATAAAAGAAAAGGAAAAATAAAACAAAGCAAACAAAACACTCCGATTTACCAAAAGAAAGCGAAAAATAACATGGAACTGTCTCCCTGGCAACGTCGCCAAAAACTTATTTGAGATTTAAAACGTAAGCGCAAGCGTACGGATCAGTGTAGCTACGGGTCGAACACAGGGAGAGTAGCCACTTTATTTTTTATTTCTTTTAATAATGCGAAAGTGAACCGATTAATGGTTGTGATCTAATTCTAATTACTGTCCTAAACATATGTATCTAAAATAACGTCCTAACCATTCGTCATCTAAGAATTTAAAGACGTAAGCCACGCAATTAAAATTAAATAAATAAATAACTGAAAATAAACAACCCACGCAATTAAAAAATAATAATAAAGGAAAAAAATGCTGAAATAAAAATAAAGTAAAAGAAAGGGGATAAAGCTAGAGAGACTCACAAGTAGGTTTCTCTACTTAGCCCGAGGGATGCATCATAATATGAGCTTCCCTACTTGACCAGAGAGTCACTCTTACAAGGGTTACTCTACTTGGCTTTAGGGAAAGGGAGACAATTAAAATAAAAAAAATAAAATGATGGTTCTATGGCTAGGAGGCGCAAAGCCAACACATACACTAGCCATGAACCTTGGGGGAAAGGGATAGCAATAATGTAACGACTGAAATTAAAATCCTAAATTAAGAAAGAAAGGGTAGTCAGAAGAGGGAATGAGAGGGGGGAGAGAAGACTACTGAAGGAGCCTACTTACTTGAATCAATGAACTGAAAACTTGATTGATTTGAGATACTACCAGTACTAAAAACCAGATCTGGAATAAACCAAATCTGAAATTTCTAGTACTAGAGAAAACAAATCTAAAAAAAAAAAATTGCTCCACGGCTCGTGATCTTGTCACCTAGATGTAAGCCTAGAACTATAACTTAAAAAATTACAACTCAATTGCATAAATCATAAACATAAAAGGGCTGAATAAAAATAAAAGAGTGCTTGCATTAATTGAAATAAAAAAAACTATTACAAAAGTGATTAAAGAAAAGATAAAGAAGAACTAAAACTAAAGAGAGAGCAAGAGAAAGAGAGAGCAACTAAAAAAAACTAGAAGAAAAATGAATTCTCTCCTCCTCTTACATGAGTTGTATTTATAGGGAATGGGGAGGTAGGGTAACAAATTTCTCTTTCCTAAAAGAGAGAAACCCACAATTGATTGTGAGATCTTTTAGTCCAAAAGTGCTAAGGTGGAGGAGAGAGAAGAGAGAAATAAACTTTGAGAAATTTCCTATAATTTTTTTGCTTATTCTCTTTCCTTTTTTTTATTTATTTATTTTTCTTCTTTTTTCTCTCTCCTAGGGACGATTTTCTTCTTGCTTTGTGTGATTTGGACAATCTTTTGGTGATGATGTGGAGGAGAGAAGATTTGGACAAGATTTATTTTTCCCTTTTTTTCTCTTTCCTTTTTTTTTTTCTTCTTGCGCAGGAAACCCCTCCCACGATTTTTCTTGCTTCTAATTTGATGTGGAAATCCCCTCCATGCCCTTAGTGCTTTAAGTGAATGAAAAGCAGACAAAATTCTCTAAAAAAACAACCATGAGATTCGAACTTGAGACCTCTTGGTGAGCAAGGGAATTTTGCACACCATAGCTCACCAACTACGCTAGGTAGTTGTTACCAAAAATGAATCTTCAATCACTTAAGGATGTGGTCCATTGATCCTTGTTGGCATTTGGAGTATTCCTTGTACCTCTGAGACAATTGCAAACGGGCTGGTTCTGCATCTCGGTTCAGTTCTGATCCATTATTCTTTTTCTGGCCTGAAAAGAATAATCACTTGTATGAGTAACCAAACGAATGCGTACTTTTAATTGAACACGTCCATCTTGCTCAGAATTTCGTCCTCTTCGCAGCCATGAAAAGAAATAAGACCTCTTTACGTGTAAAATTGAAGATATAGCACCCGATAGTCCGTAAGGCTTTGAAAATATAAAACCAACAAAAAGAGAGTAAAACCCAAGGTAGCTCCATCGCCTAATAGTCCTTAAGGCCTTGAAAATATAAAACCAACAAAAAGAGAGTAAAACCCAAGGTAGCTCCATTCTAAATATGCTCATCAGAATTCCCCCACACTTGGACTTTGCTAGTCCTCAAGCAAAACAAAAAGAAAAAGAATAAAGACAAAAAACCTAACTCACTTTCGTAGGAATCACGGTTGCACTTAGCATGTGCAACAAGCCTTTAAACCCCTAGGTCACCCCTAGTGGACAAGTTGTGTCTCGTGGGTGTTTGCAGTGAATATACACCCAAAATTCAGAATAAATAAATCCAAACCTTGACTAAAGGTAAGGCCCATACCGATCCGGAGCAAAGATAATCTCTTACAAGGGACCCCCACACTTGAACTTTTCTTATCCTTTATCAATTCCAGGCACTAGCATATTTCTTAATTTGGAACTCACCTCGTCTCTTCCAAAACATCCTTATCTTAAGGCAAAACCACTTGTGAAGAAATAGGGAACCAATGACTAAGGCGTTGGAGTGTTTTTGACCAAACATGTTACTAAGCATTAATGACATTTGCACATTTTTTTCTCTTTTTTTTTTTTTTTAATAAACTCTATTCTACTCCACTACTTTTGGCTTGAATAACATGGTGGAGCAAACACCAGACACCCAAGTTACTATGTAGCTTCGCTTTTTGCATATGCCCACAAAGACACTTGCTTCTATTGTTGTTTCTCTTCATGTTTGAAGATTGTTCCTTGTGTCTGACCAAGGTGAAGGAATTGGTGTTTGCTCCGGTTAATGTCTTGTGTTGAAAAGCCGGGACGTTTCGCTTATTGCTATTTTTCCATTATTGTTGTTGGTTCTTCTCTTTATTATCATTCAATCTCTTATTTCTGCCATCGTTCAAGTAAGTCTTTTTATTTTTATTTTTTTGCAACTATAATTCTGGTTTCTAGAAGGTTGGATATGATGCATTTTTTTGGATTCAGCAATTCAGCGATCCAATTGTATTGAAATTTTGATGATATGTTCATCATCCTTAATCTGGAACTTGGTCAAATTTGAGTCAATTCCAACGGTTGGATCTGGAGACATTTTGATATTTTCAATTCTTCCCCTGCCCTTCAAGAACCTGAACCTGTTTCCTGTTTCTGTTTTAATCACCTACTGTTTCACCCCAGTTTTGTGAATCAAATCAACTTCTGAAATCAGGAAATTGGGCCCATTTGACCTAATTTCTGAACCCTAATTTTGACCTAGAAATTACCATAATACCCTCCATCAATTACTGCTACTGTTCTTGGTGGTTTGTTTGTTCATCGGTTATCGTTGTTACACCTGATTTATCCTCTGAATTTAGATCGTATCGACATTAATCTGTTGCAACCTCTATGGGCTCTTACTCATCAAGATGTTGGGTTTCTCTCCCCCTCTCGATGCTTTTATCCGAGACTTCAATGGTGGGTCTTTGGCGGATGTGTAAGCCAACATGGGAAAACTGTATGATGTTTTGGAGGAGTCCCAATTATTGTAATCTCTTCTTGAGGATGGGTGGGCGTTGTCCTTTTTCTTGTTTTACTTTATGGTTGTGCAACTTTCCTCTTTCACTTCTGTAAAATCTGTTATTCATTGGAAGAAGAAAAAAGAAGAAAGAAAAAAAGTGGTCTGAAAGTATGCTGGTCTTTAGAGAGTTTCAAGAACTTTTAACTATTTATTTGAAGTGTGAAGGAATTTGAAATCCTCAGGAATATTATTGGTGGCAATCCTGGCCTACCTCAAATTGTTTTATCATTTGTTGTCCGGAACAATTTATGGCACTGATGTAATGAAGCTTGTTGCTTTCAAACGGTAGATAGTCAAAAGTTCACTCCTTAACAACTTTGATTTTTCTTTCTAGTTACGTATTACTTGTTATCTTTATTATTTCATTCTTAATACTTATAGTCTCGACTTTCCATAATTTGATGATTAAAGGTTATTCGATTCCGAAAACTAGAGGAACCAAATGAAGATGATTTTATTCTAGAGCTGTAAGTATCAGTGGATATTTCTTTTGCTTTTACTTTTATTTTTAACTGTTAAAGATCTTGTTTCAGTGTAAAATTCTTTCTCATTCATTCCCTATTCTCCTTGTGAAATTGCTAGGCCAAAGCTTTCCACATATGAGGATATTGTCAAAATTGTTGATGACCAACTAAATTTGAATGATACATCAAGAATTAGGCTCACATCCCACGATGGTTTCGACCAAAGTCCGTATTTCGAACCGATAGTGTACTGGCAGATGGAGCATTTATCAAACATGCTGGTCGATGGCCATCAGGTAGGTCAACAATCTGGAACCTGACTCTATTTTGGGTTTTCACGTCCTTTCATTCTTGGTAACCATTCAATGGCTCAATTCTCAATTTGTATTATTTTTCGACAGGCTGTGGATATCTTGTATTATGAAGTATTGCCTCAATTGGAAGGTTTGCAAACTGAGACAATTGTTTCTCATTCGGGCGTAACAGATGAGGTGAATGTACGGATCTTGATGCCCGTCTGTGTGGTCCTTGTTTCGGCTCTGAATTTTTATTTGTTGCCTTTTTCGCTTTAGTCTTTATAGGGGTATACATGCTATCCTTTCTCTATACTACGAGATCCATTTTTAGTGGGATAAATGGCGATGCAGATGCACTGCCTTGGTGATGCTGATCCGGATCCCAATAGACTGAAATCGGATCGCTTAGGGCCCACAATAATGATAAAATATCTCAAGGTAATGGTTGAGGGGCAATATTGTAAATTCAGGAACACTCAAGCACTTAAAAGAATATAAGATAACTAATAGGGTCAAACTGGAGTATAAAAGTAGAAGAGGAGGGGTAATCTGTAATTGCCAAAGTAAGGGGGAGGAATAATAGAACATAATTTCAGGACAGGGGCTTTCATGTAATAACAGGTAATAAACTCTTTTAAAATAAAAGAAAAAAACCTGTTTCTTCTTCTTATCGTGAGAACCAGAAACCAGCGGAAACTGAAGAATTGTCAATTCGAGAGAACTTCACCAGGCCTCGGTTTGGCCTGAAACTTCAAACGAAGGCACCCAACCCCATGGCCTCTTGATTCCGGCAGATAGATACCTCAAACAACAATGCAAACAGGGGTTGTAGTGCCTACAAACCAGATCTGGCGGTAGGTTTAGGTAACCTGAGTTGCAGGTTTTTGTTTCTCACAGCAGGAGTCACCTTCAGGCCTGATATTCAAGGGTTAGGGTCGCCTTGGGGAGGGCTTCCTTCGACCAAAAGCTCAGTGTAGAAACCTTAAAGGAGAAAGAGGTCGATTCTCTAAACTGGGGCTGTATCTACCGCCCAGAACAGGGAACCGATAACAACAACAGATAATAGGAGTGGTAGGAAGGAGAAAAGAAGAAGATAAGAAGGAAAAAGAGAAGAGTTCAGAGAGAGAACTTCAGAGAAAGAGAACGGGAGATAAGCAGCCCATGGCAGCCATAATTTCATCCAAAATATAATTTTAGTTTCATTCAATTCTAATTCTCAGTTGAGTTCAATACATCTATTTAAAGACTGAAAACAGACCTACTTTCCTGTTTGAAACAAATATTGCATCTAATTAAAATAGAAATAAAATCTCACTCAATTGAAAATCTACCATACTAATGCTAACTCTGAAAAGGAAAGAAAAGGAATCAAATCAAAGGTTATCTCAAGCCCAACGCCCAACTGCATCACTTGGATCAATCCAAACCCGTATGGGTATTGATAAGGAGATGAACTGGATCCAATCTGGGATCAAAGATTACCAATTTTACCAATTTGGAACCAACGCTATTAGGATCTTTAGGATTTTATTTTGTTTGGAAAATATTTGCTTTCTTTTATTTTGGGTAGTTGTTAGCTAATTAGGGAGTTACCAATTTGAGTTTTATTCTCTTTCTAGTCTTATTAGTTAGAATTGAGGAAGTAATTAGAAGTTACTATTTCAGTTTTAGATTTTAATTAGGCAAGTTGTAATTTTAGTTGTTATTATAAAGGCATGTAACCCAATTTATTAGAGAGATTTTTGAATGATGAGTTGAGTATTTGGTTGAAACCTTGGTGGTTTTAATTGGTCGTTTGACCTTCTTCCTTCCCCCTTTGTGTGATTCTTCTCTTCTCCCCTGCAACTCTGATTTCTCTCAGAGATTTATTCCCTTTCTCTGCAGGCCCTCCATCAAGTGGTATCAGAGCCGAAGGGTCCTTCCTTCGTCTCCTTTCTTTCCCATCTTCTCCCATTCTCTGTTCTGGTTTCTGCAGAGACTGAGAACAGCAATATTTAAAAAAAAAAAAACCTCGAGACCCGCCATAGCCCTCCAATCCTCCTCCCTTTGATCTCCCACTAAAACCCTACCACATTCGTTTCTCAAGAACTACCCAAACTACCCATTGAATTTTTGTACTCTTAGTTGAAACCTCTTCCCTGTCCCAGGGTCTTGTCAACCAAAAAAAGGGGTGAAGCAGAGACGAGAGAGTGAGAGTTAGAGACAAACAAAATAAAAAGAAGAAGAAGAAGAGCTGATTGAAAGAGAGAATGAAATTGAGTTAGAGTGGTTGAGTGCCACTGTGGTCGGTACATCTTCTTCTTCCTCCCCACCCCCACCCCCACCCCCACCCCTTTTTGTTTCTGTGTGATCTATCCCTTCTCCCAGTGAGGCTTCCCTTCCCTTCTCTCATTCTTCTTTTCTTCATTACTTTCTTCCCCTGTTCTGTTCAACAATACTGGCAGTCCTGAACTTTGGAGTCGAACTCACTGGGGTTCAGTTAGTTGGAACTGAAACTTTTAAGGGTTAGATCATCTCCCTAGAGCGGTCTAAAACCAAGATTCCCATCCTCGAGTTCCTGCTAACCAGTGATAAAAAACCTGCAACCAGATTCAGATCTGGGTTCTTCCACCTGGTCAAATTGCGGAGGTTTCTTGAGCCTCTCTTGGTTGATTCTTAGGCCTGTTGCTAATTGCCTCCGGAAGGGTTCGGAGTTGCAAAGTAACACCTCAAATTTCAAGTCATTTGGTGTCTGTATGAATGAGTTTTCTCAATCGTACGAGAACATTTTCCGCTGGTTTCCTGGTTTTGGCGAAAGGATGAAGAAAATAATCGTGAGCTGTAGCTTATTCCCCATATATTTAATTTCCTACTATTACCTTTTTCTTTACCTTTAATTCTCTCATGTCCCATGCTTCTATTTTGGTTCCTATTTTTTCCCTACCAAACAAATACAGATTCTCTTGTCCTTTAATAACTTTCTTATTCATTCCCAGAACTGCCCCAACCTTTCCATTTTATTTCCTTTTTTTACATCTGTTTTCAAGTTTTCACTCATCCACACGTGACCTTCCTTTTGTGTTAAAGTAGAACTCCCCATATTTATAATTGTGCCATTGCCCTTATAAACTTCATTTTATTTACCAATTTGCCACTCCTCTTATTTGAGCCTTCTATTATTGTCATGGAACCTTTTGTGTTCAAATTCAGAGTGCAGCTGCCAAATGGAAAACCTGCTCATTTATTGATTGATGAGAGACAACACGACATTTTTGTTGTGTGATCTGTGGTGGATGTGTTGTCCAAGACCAATCAGATATTTTTGAGTCAGAGGATCATGTATTCATTGAATTTTCTGTTTCTCATTATTATGATGGTGCTTTTTGTGAAGTGTTACTCTCCTTGACGCATCATTAAATTGGGTCGATGTTGGTTGGAACAATGAGATGGCATTCTTGATCGTGACAATAATGTGTGCACCCTCCAGGCTTACCATATGCGTCAAAAATTTAATCTTCATAGATTGGTTGAGTCAAAGAAAGTGATATCTCCAGTACAACCACAAGACGAACCAAATGCATCCACACAAGTAGATGACCGTCCTATTGTGGGACAGGTGATGACAATGGAAAGTGAGAAAATCACAGATCAAGTAATGAACGACATCAATGCAGTGCCAGTTGTTGACCATCATGAGTTCGTTCTTCCCATGATTTTCCGAACTTGAATGCACCTCCATAGCTTCACATCTTGGATTTTGTTCGCAATGCAGACGTAAAGATTCAAGTTCAGCAAGAACCCTTTGATCACAGGTTGCCCTGAAATTCTTCTCCCATTTCACTACACTAGCCACATTTCCGTATTTCTTCAACAAATTTCTAGCATAGACAAAGGCAGCTGAACAAGATGCCCTTCCATTGGAGGCCATGACTGCCACAGCTTGACGCATTGTAGCAAAGAGTGCTTCAGGGATAAGATCAGTTGCTACGAGTACATTTTCATACCTGAATCCACAGTTCCACACAATAGGTAGTCATATTAGATGGAATGCAGATGCAAGAAATATATATAAGAACTTAAGAAGCCACAGCATTCCAAGCCCAATATTATTATAAAATCAAAGAAAAAAAATTACTGTGCAATTGCACATACAAAGAAGTCCACAAATAATGTGGGTTCAAGAGACTTTTAAAGAATAGCATCAAATTGTAGTCACAAGTAAATATGCCACACAGTTGGCACATCCTGATACTAAATTACGAACATCTCATCCATACAAAGCCAGGCTTCCATGAGGAATAGGAAAAGCTCAATTATTGACAAGAGACAGGCAGTGCACAAAATTTTTAAAGAATGTCATAAAGAATATCGAATCTATTGGGTTGTGCCTCTTTCCTCTCTCATCTTTCTACTCTCATTTTCTTCTTTCATCTCTCATCTTTCCCCCCACCCCCCTTTTTCTTATTAGAGAAATTTTTGAATGATGAATTGAATATTTGGTTAAAACCTTGGTGGTTTTAATTGGTCGTTGGTGGTTTTAATTGGTCATGTGACCTTCTTCCTCCCCCATTTGTGTGATTCTTCTCTTCTCCCCTGCAACTCTGAGTTCTCTTAGGGATTTCTCCCTTCTCTACAGGCCCCTCCATCAAATGGTGTTTTTTGTTTTTTTTAATTAAAGATAACTTCTCAGTCAGCATATTTATTTTGGATAAGATTGTCTACAATCAGTTATGATGCTATCCTACTTAATGTAGGGGGTTAACTGGAGGCTAGGGTTCCTACAAAGACTTACTAGGTAGCCTAAACTTAGACGGTATAAGGTTTAGGATTGGGTTGAAAGTAGGGAGGGGCAGCAACATGCATGATAAACATAGAGATCAAAAACAGAATAACACCATAGCAATAATAAACAAAGAATCCACAGCTGAATGCAACAACTCAACAAGCTATCAATGGGAATATAGGGATGTGAACGTAGACAATAGACAGCAGAGTACCAAATTGAATGCATGCCTTTCAATGTTTCGTAACTATAAGATGTCATACTAGTCTGTGATATGTCTCCAATAACAGGACAGAAATACCCAATTTGGAGAAAATTGATTAACTAGTGATATGAGTACTCTATGTTGAAATCAAAGGAAAAGGGGAAAAGGGGAAAAGGGGACAAATTTCATTAGGGAATGGGGTCATGCTGATTTAATAAATGGAGAGAGGGTTGGGGCGTTACCTTATTGCCAAGAGATGAAGAAGAGGGAGAGGCATCCACGATGGAGGGGGGAGGAGTCCACACGCACCATTCAGTTTTGCTTCTTTTTTTTTTTTCCTTTTCATTAACAATTTAATTGGCCATAGGCCTTACGAACTAATATAAACTAAAAGAAAATGAAATCCTAGTCATCCCCAACAAAATAAATCATATATGTGATGTACAAAAGATCCGGCTGACAGGGAGGTCCGAGAGCTAGACATAGTAGGGATTAGGTCTATGGTGTCCTGAGCTGGTAGCCTAAACAAATCTGAAAGGGTGACAAGCCAATGGTTTAGTTCTTGGAGATGTTATATGGAACTTAGCTAGGGTAAGAATACGATCCCGATTGGTAAGGTACTCCATGAGCCAACATAACAAGTTCCCTAGAATCCTATTGACAACTTCAGTTTAACCATCAGTCTGGGGATGGAAAGCAGAGGAGAAACGAAATTTAGTACCCATCATTCGCCATAAGGTCCGTGATGGAGACATCAAGGTGTACAGACGCAAGAAGAAGAAGAAACAACCATCTTTGTGGCTGGAAGAATAAAAAGAAGAGGAAGAAAGAAGAAGAAGAAAAAGGAGGAAGAAAAAGAGGCTCGATCCAGCCTTCCCAGCGTTGGATCTCCCTCTCTCTTTCCAGATCTCAGAAAATCTTGTGGGCCCCATTAGTTGTTAGTTTAGTAGTTTATTTTTAGAATATTCTTTTCCTTGTTAGTCTTTTAATTAATTAGGAAACTACTTTACTAGTTAGTTTTTAGGAAGTCTTTATTTACTTTCCAATTGACCTTTTTTATTTTTAGGAACTAAGTTTATCATTTATGTAGTGGCCTAGGCCACGATGGAATCAATGAATATTATTGAAAGCAGCCTTTGAGCAAACCTCCCCACCCCTCTCACTATTCTCTCCCTCTCGTTAATCCCTCTCTTTTCCCCTCTCTTGGTTCCTCTCTTTCTTGCCTCCTTTCTTTTTCTCAGTTTCTACTCTCCCTCTTTCTCTTGGTTGTCTCAATATTGCAGCCTCTCTATTTTTTTCTGGTATTATTGTTGAAGACAGGTGCTCCTCCCTCAAGCAGCCAAGGATCGATGGAAGTACCATTGTCTTCCTGCACTACTGTTAGGGATACTACTGCCTCTTCTTCAAGCAATCGAAGATTGGCTGCTACACTTTATTCTCTATACTATTGTCAATAAAGGCTATTCTCCCTTCAAGCAAACAAGAGCTGCAATAATTCTGGATGGTTTCCTTCTACAACACTCAATCTGGGCAGCAATCCTCAATCTCGGTAGACCTCGATTTCTTCTTCTCTTCTCTGTTTGGACAGTGGACAGGCAAGTAATTAAACTAAACCCCCCACCCCCATTAATCCCCTGTTATATGTTTGTAGTCCATTATCATTAAAACCAGCCCTTGCCCCTTCGTTTATGCCTGTTTTAGCTATTGTTTTAAGACATTTCTTCACTGTTATATCTCCAAAACCCTTGCTGATTTTCTATTTTAGTTGGCTGCTAGAGGACATTGATTGTTTGCATATCTTATTTGGTGTCTAGATTGATTTGTGCTGAACCTAACATTCGCATGATATTTGTTCCTTTCCCCATGTCGCCATTTGAAGCTTTAGTAAGTTATTATGTGTTTTTCCGCTTAGATTGATATTGCTCCTGGCTACATGTTGATTTGTCTTTATTTATTGCATGTTGAATCTTGTTTTGTTGAGCATATCTAAATCCCAACCTAATCCCAAGACCCCCTTAAGTTTGTCTTACCTTAATTGAGTCACTCTTGTAGGGACCCTAGTCTTCTAGGAAATCCCCTACATCATCTTGGTATTAGAGCATGGTTTTGTCTAGGTTTAGGGTAATTAGGTACTAGTCTCCGTCACAATCTTTACATGTCTTACCTTTTGAGGTCTAGTCTCCATCACCATCTGTCCGTAGTCGAGTCTGAGCTACGAGAGCGATCGTATGAGGATGTCACCAAAACCCTAATGAACGGCAAGGCCGTAACACAACTGGCACTGAACCTAGGGGTAGAGGCCCTAACCCTGAGGAAGTAAACGAGAATAACCAGACTGATGGTTATGACCAGATAGGGGATAACTTCCAAGGCCTAGGGCATGGTAGGGATCGGGGTAGGGGTCGAGGCCCACCGCCAAGACGCCAAGCCCAATATGGAGATGATGAGGGTTATGAGCATTATGATAAGGGCTTTGATGTCAGACGGATGATTAAGGTAGATGCCCCTACCTACGATGGTCAGATTGATGCTAGGATCCTTCTGGATTGGATCAAGCAGATGGATAGGTACTTCGATTTCTATGATATGCCAGAGGAACTCCGCTACCGATTTGCTAAGTTCAAGCTTATTGGAGCTGCCCGGACTTCTGGACAGACCTAGAGTACCAAGAGGACCACCTAGGACTTGAGCCAATCACCACCTGGGTAGAAATGCAAGAGCGGCTCAAGAGGGAATTTTTGCCTATCACTTACAGGCTCCAGTTGTTGAATGAAATGAATACCCTAAAGCAAGGAAAGTTAACTGTGACCGAATACATGAACAAGTTTAATGAATTGAAAATGAGAAGCCGTATTCGGGAGGATGTTGAGTAGACACTATTCAGATTCTTTACCGGACTCAACTCCGAAATTCAGTCTCGTATGGCACCCCACCTGGTGCGAGACGTTCCACAGGCCTTCAGGATAGCCCTTGAGGTGGAATCCTCCATGGGAACTTATTCTCAGAGGAAGAGCTTTCAAGCTGGGGAGTCCTAATTTAGAAAACCACCCCAAGGCTCAACTGGATTCCCAAAACCCCCTGCTGCACCACAGCGTCAATTTGACAACAAGGGTAAAGCAATTTTGGGAGAAGCACCCAAGAGTAGTGGGCAACAACAGTGCTTCAAGTGTCATGGGTTTGGTCACTTCTCCAGAGAGTGTCCCAATAGGAATCTTTATGTCGGAGAGCAGACCCCTAAAGAAGGTGACCAAGAGGGTTTTCAGGACCATGAGTATGAGGACCATAGGTCAGATGAGACCATATCTAATGAGGACACCGAGGAGGCCGGTGACCTCAAGCTTGGCATTGTGCGTTGCATGGTCTCACAACCTAGGAGTAACGATGATTGGTGACGAACTAATATTTTCATCACTTACACATGTCATCAGGGCAAGAACTGCCGCGTTGCCATCGACAGCGGAAGTTGCATGAATGTGGTCGCCAAGAGCGTTGCTCGAATGGGCCTCAAACCTGAACCCCACCCCAAGCCTTACAAGGTTGCGTGGGTTGATTAGTCCACCATTCCCGTTAATTTGAGGTGTTTAGTTCCCCTACACTTTGCAGGATATGAGGATCGAGTGGTGTGATGTCCTAGAGATGGATGTTGCCCACATCATCCTAGGTAGACCCTGGTTGTATGACCGGGATGTCACCAATTACGAGAAGTCTAACACCTATGTCTTTGAGTTCAAAGGGAAGAAGATCAGACTGACCCCCAGTGCCCCTAGGGAAGTTAGGGTTTCAGAACACAAGGTAAGTACATCCAAACACACCCCCACCAAAACACTCAACATTTTAAATCAACAACAATTTGAAAGAGAGTGTCAGGGGTGATCTATGCTCTAGTTGCCGTACAGAGTAATACCGATAGGTCACGCTTATTCACTGAGGCTCCTAGAGAAGTGCAACCCTTGTTGAGGAAATTCGAGAGGTTATTCCCTAAGGAACCATCTGATGAGTTACTGCCTATGCGTGACATCGAGCACGCTATTGACTTAGTTCCAGGATCCTCTCTCCCGAACTTACCCCATTACCGAATGAATCCCAAAGAACACGTAGAACTCAAACGGCAAGTGGATGAACTGTTGCAGAAGGGATTCATTAGGGAAAGCCTGAGCCCGTGTACTGTACCTGCCTTGCTCACGCCAAAGAAAGATGGCACTTGGCGTATGTGTGTTGATGGTAGGGCCATCAATAAGATCGCCATCAAGTATAGGTTCCCTATCCCTAGGCTTGATGACATGTTGGATATGATGGCCAACTCTTCAATCTTTTCGAAGATTGATCTCAAGAGTGGATACCACCAGATTAGGGTTAGACCTGGAGATGAGTGGAAGACAGCCTTCAAGACGAATGATGGTCTTTGAGTGGTTAGTCATGCCTTTTGGCTTGTCAAATGCACCTAGCACCTTCATGAGGATAATGAATCAAGTGCTTCAACCATTCATTGGCAAGTTCCTTGTGGTTTACTTTGATGACATCCTCATCTATAGTAAGACCCCGTCTTCCCACTTGGATCACTTATACAAGGTTTTTCATGTGCTCTTGCAAGAGAAACTCTATGTCAACCTCAAGAAGTGCACCTTCATGAGTGATCAAGTCATCTTCTTAGGATTTGTTGTCAACTCAGGGAGTATCTGCTGACCCTAAAAAAGTATGAGCGATTGTAGAGTGGCCTGAGCCAAATAATGTCTATGAGGTACGAAGCTTTCGTGCTTAGCCACTTTCTACAAGAGGTTCATTTACCGGTTAGTTCCATTATGTCTCCTATCACCGATTGCATTAAAAAGGAGTTTCAATGGACTAAGAGTGCTACGAAGGCCTTTAATGAGATTAAAAATCTTATAATTGAAGCTCCAGTCCTGCGCCTCCCAGATTTCTCTAAAGTCTTCGAAGTGAATTGCGATGCATCTGGTATTGGGATAGGTGGTGTCCTAGGACAAGAGGGCCACCCTATTGCCTATTTTAGTGAGAAGCTTATTGAAGCTAGGCAACGATATTCCACATACAAGGAATTCTATGCGGTTGTTTAATCACTGCGCTATTGGCGACATTACCTTTTACCGCAAGAATTCGTGCTATTCTCTGACCACCAGGCTCTGAGACATTTGAGTGCCCAAAAGAAACTTAACTAGAGACATGCTAAGTGGGTTGAGTTTCTCCAAGAGTACACTTTTGTACTCAAGCACAGACCTGGTGTCGAGAATACTGCTGCAGATGCACTGAGCCGGGTGAATATGTTCCTCAGTCGCACCAATGTTAGGAGTCGGGCTAGTGTGCTATTCCAGGCAATGAGTGTAGAGGTTGTAGGGTTCGAGCGAGTTAATGACCAATACCCCACCTGTCCTGATTTTAGTGAGCCGTTCACTTCCTTGAGTGAAGGCAACCCGGTCAACCGCTCGGACTACCTACTAAGGGAGGGATTCCTTTTTAAAGGAAGCAAGTTGTGCATTCCCAGGGCTTCACTCCGAGATTTCCTGATCTGGGAATTGCGTGCTGGGGGAGTCGCTGGCCATTTCGGTCGAAATAAGACCATCACCCTCGTTGAGGACCGATTCTTTTGGCCAGGACTGAAGAGGGATGTTGCTGAAGTTGTGAGTCCATGTAGGACATACCAGACCACCAAACAACAAAAGCAAAACACGGGTTTGTACACTCCCCTACCCGTTTCCCATTCCCCTTGGCAGGACCTTAGCATGGACTTCGTGCTTGGTCTACCAAAAACTTCGAGAGGCCATGATTCAGTTTGTGGTTGTAGACCACTCCTCGAAGGTGGCCCATTTCATCCCATGCTCTAAGACCTCTGATGCATCCATAGTAGCCAAACTTTTCTTTAATGAGGTTGTCAAGTACCATGGGTTGCCCCTCACCATAGTGTCCGATAGGGATGTTAAGTTCACCAGTCATTTTTGGAGGACCCTATGGCGGATGATGGGCACGAAACTCCGTTTCTACCCCGCTTTCCACCCTCAGACCAATGGTTAGACCGAGGTTATATCAATAGGAGCTTAGGAAATTTATTGTGTTGCCTCATAGGGGAACACCTTACCAGTTGGGATCGAGTCCTTAGCCAGGCTGAGTTTGTATATAATAGTTCTAAGAACCGTACCACTGGTCTGTCCCCCTTTGAGATCTGTTCAGGATACCAGCCTCGGGCACCCATAGACCTTATCCCAGTCGTGTCTAGTTCCAAGACCTCCCAGTCAGCCGAATCTTTTGCTCAACATATACATGATTTGCATGCAGGTATAAGAAGATAGATAGCACTGCGCAATGAGCAATACAAATCGAAGGTAAATGTGCACAGAAGGCTACAAGAGTTTCAAGAGGGCAATATGATGATGGTAAGAATCAAACCGCAACGCTTTGTTAGGGGAAAAACGAGCAAGCTACATGCTCGTAGCACAGGTCCTTTCAAGGTACTCAAGAGGATAGGTGCCAATGTGTATGTTCTTGATCTGCCAACTAGCATGGAGATCAGTAATATTTTTAATGTTGAAGACCTAGTCCCATACCATGGTACCTCTACGTTCACCTCTTCTATCCTGATGACCTTGAGGACTTCCCCTTCACCATTGATGAAACTTCTGAGCCAAACCAACCAGTTCCCCCCACCTCATTACCCCTTGTGCCTAAGGTCACGAGAAGAACTGAAGAAGTTGAGGAAATCCTTGATGAGAGGATTGTGTCCACACACAGTGGAGGTTCTAGAGAGTTCTTGGTCAAGTGGCGTGGACGTCTGGAAATTGACGACACCTGGATCACATTGCAAGAAATCCAACAACTCAACCCAGACCTACTTGAATATTACATGAGCTCTAATTCACCGGAGGTGAATTCTTCCAAGCCGGGGAGAGTTGATGGAGACATCAAGGTGTACAGACGCAAGAAGAAGAAGAAACAACCATCTTTGTGGCTGGAAGAATAGAAAGAAGAAGAAGAAGAAGAAGAAGAAAAAGGAGGTAGAAAAAGAGGCTCGATCCAGCTTTCCCAGCGCTGGATCGAGTCCCTCTCTCTCTTTCCAGATCTCAGCAAATCTTGTGGGCCCCATTAGTTGTTAGTTTAGTAGTTTATTTTTGGAATATTCTTTTCCTTGTCACTCTTTTAATTAATTAGGAGACTACTTTACTAGTTAGTTTTTAGGAAGTCTTTATTTACTTTCCAATTGACCTTTTTTATTTTTAGTAACTAAGTTTATCATTTATGTAGTGGCCTAGGCCACGATGGAATCAATGAAAATTATTGAAAGCAGCCTTTAACCAAACCTCCCCACCCCTCACGATTCTCTCCCTCACGTTAATCCCTCTCTTTTCCCCTCTCTCGGTTCCTCTCATTCTTGCCTCCTTTCTTTTTCTCAGTTTCTACTCCTCTCCCTCTTTCTCTTGGCTGTCTCAATATTGCAGCCTCTCTATTTTTTTCTGGTATTATTGTTGAAGACAGGTGCTCCTCTCTCAAGCAGCCAAGGATCAATCGAAGTACCATTGTCTTCCTGCACTACTGTTAGGGATATTGCTGCCTCTTCTTCAAGCAATCGAAGACTGGCTGCTGCACTTTATTCTCTGTACTATTGTCAATAAAGGCTGTCCTCCCTTCAAGCAAACAAGAGCTGCAATAATTCTGGATGGTTTCCTTCTACAACACTCAATCTGGGCAGCAATCCTCAATCTCAGTAGACCTCGATTTCTTCTTCTCTTCTCTGTTTGGACAGTGGACAGGCAAGTAATTAAACTAAACCCCCCACCCCCATTAATCCCCTGTTATATGTTTGTAGTCCATTATCATTAAAACCAGCCCTTGCCCCTTCGTTTATGCCTGTTTTAGCTATTGTTTTAAGACATTTCTTCACTGTTATATCTCCAAAACCCTTGCTGATTTTCTATTTTAGTTGGCTGCTAGAGGGCATTGATTGTTTGCATATCTTATTTGGTGTCTAGATTGATTTGTGCTGAACCTAACATTCGCATGACGTTTGTTCCTTTCCCCATGTCGCCATTTGAAGCTTTAGTAA
Source organism: Macadamia integrifolia (assembly GCF_013358625.1). Lineage (NCBI taxonomy): Eukaryota > Viridiplantae > Streptophyta > Magnoliopsida > Proteales > Proteaceae > Macadamia > Macadamia integrifolia. The sequence goes on along the minus strand of NC_056570.1, from coordinate 25,104,189 downwards.
GTTATTATGTGTTTTTCCGCTTAGATTGATATTGCTCCTGGCTACATGTTGATTTGTTTTTATTTATTGCATGTTGAATCTTGTTTTGTTGAGCATATCTAAATCCCAACCTAATCCCAAGACGCCCTTAAGTTTGTCTTACCTTAATTGAGTCACTCTTGTAGGGACCTTAGTCTTCTAGGAAATCCCCTACATCAGTTTGCCAAAAGTGATTGTTGAGCTTAACAACCCTATCGGACGCTATAATATTTGGCAATCCATGGTACTTGACAACTTCATTGAAGAAAAGTTTAGCAACAGTAGACGCTTCAGAGGTATTAGAACATGGAATGAAGTTTGCCACCTTCAAGAAGCGATCTACAACCATATAAATAGAATCATGACCTCTCGTAGTCTGTGGTAGTCTAAGCACAAAATCTATGCTAAGGTCTTGTATGGGGCATGGGGCATAGGAATGGGGGTGTACAAGCCAGTGTTTTGCTTTTGCTGTTTGACACTTTGGCAATTTGGCATTTGCTAGACTAAGGACAATGTTCTGTTTCTGCTGTTTCTACGTTTTCTTGTTTCCAGAGACGGAGAAACAGTCTAAAAAGCGTTTGATAAAGTTGTTCCGTTTCACCCATTTCTAGAAACATAAATCAAAATTTATTCCTATTTACAATTATAGAAACGATTTTGACGAAACAAGTCCATCGTCATTTCTAGAAACGAATTTGAGAGAAAAAAGGTTGTTGTGCCCGATAAATCTCTCAACTATTTAAACTTAAAAAGAGGCAACTGAACCCTCTCTTCCTTTTGGGCATCCGATGATACTATTGGGTTTTTTAGTGGCATTATGTCTGCAAAAAACGTTTCGAGAAACAAATTTATCAAACACCAAAAAAATCCGTTTTTGTTTTTGGAAACGTAAAATGCCGTTTTTGTTGTTTCTAGACACAAACAGCAGAAATTTTACCAAACGGTGCTAAGTTACAACTCTTGCGACATCCCTCTTTAGACCAGGCTAGAAGAATCGATCCTCAACGAGGGTGATGGTCGTGTTTGACCAAAATAGCCAACAACTCCCCTAAAACATGTAATTCCCTGATCAGGAAGTCTCAGAGTGAGGTCCTGTGAATGCACAATTTACTTCCTTTAAAAAGGAAACCATCCGTCAGTAGATAATCTAAGCGATTGACAGGAAGATCTCTACTCAAGGAAGTAAATAACTTATTAAAATCAGGGCAGGTAGGGTATTGATCCTTGACTCGCTCTAATCTGACAACCTCTACGCTCATGGTTTGGAGCATTAGTTAAAACGGGAACGACAAAAAAACATAAACGTACGGTACGGGTTTTAAACAGATAAAAACGATGAACGGTACGGTCAAAAAAACAGGGAACGACAAACGGACGAAAACAAATGGTACGAGTATTAAACGTGTAGTTTTCAAAAAAACGAAACCAAAAAAACGGTAGTATACTCATGCAATTTGAGAGATTATTACCTGTATACATGCATCTAATATTCCGAAAGCTCTAGGAGTCCCAAGATAAAATAGCCCAATGGGCTACAAGAAAATGAGATGTTGCTAGCTTTAGCTTCTCCTTACTCATTGGGCTATAAGAAGATGAGATTTTTTTCCTATAAATAGTATGGAAGTTAAAAACCAAAAACCAAGTACCATATTGTCTTCACTCTTCACTTTTACTAATAGGTTTTTTTTTTTTTTTTTAAATTAATTAATTTTTTTAATAAAATTCCTATTTTACCCTTAAAAAATGGATACGCGTTTAAAACGGCCATTTAAAACGCGTTTAAAACGGATTCTTTTGCCGTTTTCGTTTTTTTTCGTATTGTATAATAGCATACGGGGAAAACGCGTTTTAAACGGCAAACGCGTTTTAAACGCGTTTTAACTAACAGTGGTCTGGAGTAGTACATTGACCCAACTTCTAGCATTCATGCGACTGAGGCGCGTTTTAACTAACAGTGGTCTGGAGTAGTACATTGACCCAACTTCTAGCATTCATGCGACTGAGGAACATGTTTACCCGGCTTAATGCATCTGCTGCGGTATTCTCAACACCAGGTTGATGTTTGAGTACAAAAGTGTACTCTTGGAGGAATTCAACCCACTTAGCATGTCTTTGATTTAATTTCTTTTGGGCATTCAAGTACCTCAGAGCTTGGTGGTCAGCGAACAACACATTCTTGCGGTAGAAGGTAATGTCGCCAGTAGCGTAGGGCCTGAATGACTGCATAGAATTCCTTGTCGTACGTGGAATATCATTTCCCAACTTCATTTTCTCACTGAAATAGACAACAAAGTGTCCTTGTCCTAGGACATTGCCTATCCCGACGCCAAATGCATCACAGTTCACTTCGACGACCTTAGAAGAGTCTAGGAGGCATAGGATCATCAACTTCTTAATCTTGATAAAGGCCTTCACAACACTCTTAGTCCATTGAAACTCCTTTTTCATGCAATTTGTGATAGGAGGTATAAACATAATGAAACTAAATCGGTAAATGAACCTCCTATAGAAGGTATCTAAGCTAGGAAAGCTTCGCACCTCATGGACATTGGTCGGTTTTGGCCACTCAACAATTGCTTTTACTTTCTCAGGATCAGCAAATACTCCTTGACTCAAGGATTAAAGTATCGGTATCGGTCGTTGTATTAGTCGGACAAAATTAAGATACGTATCGGAGGGTATCGTATCGTATCGTATCGGAGATACACTAAGATACGCTAAAGATACACACATAAATGGATAGGAAATATTTTTTTAAACACTTTTGCATAAAGAATTTGTTAAAAAAAGCTATTGATAACATGTATTATGCATAAACACTAAATTGAGGGTATCGCACTAAGAATTCAAAGTTTGTAGTTGTCCCATAAATGTAAAATCCTTATTTCCAACCTTGATTTTCACTTTAGTTAGAAAGAAATATGGCTGGTAGCAACTTTGGAATAAAAACCTCTAAAAAAATCGTGTTTTCTGAAAAATTACCCATCTTGGCCATTATATGACCGTAACGCACTATATCGGTACATACCGATACTCACCGATACGTATCGATCGATACATACCGATACGTATCGATTGATACACATCGATACATACCAAAACGTATATTTCACCTCGATTTTATATTTTCCATAAAATGGTATCGGTGCATATCGTATCGTATCGATGTGTATCGGTGGTGTATTGATGCATCTCGGTATGTATCGTAGGATATATATCGATACGAAAGGATTTTAAAAATTCCATGTATCGTATCGGTCGGATAAATTTAAGATACGTATCGGTCGGATAAATTTAATATACGTATCGGAGGGTATCGTATTGGTATCGGTATCGGTATCGGTATCAGAGATACTTTAAACCAAGTCCTTGTACTGACACAACAAATCCTAAGAAAATGACTTGATCAGTAATGAAGGTGCATTTCTTGAGATTGACATAAAGCTTTTCTTGCAGAAGCACCTAAAAAACTTGACGCAAGTGATCTAATTGGGAAGATAGGGTTTTACTGTAGATGAGGATGTCATCAAAGTAAACCACTAAAAACTTACTAATGAATGGTTGTAACACCTGATTAATTATTTTCATGAATGTGCTAGGTGCTAGGTGCTGGGTGCTTGTTGCATTGAACAAACCAAAAGGCATAATTAACCACTTGAAGAGGCCATCTAGTCTTGAAGGCCGTCTTCCACTTATCATCAGGTCTAACTCTAATTTGGTGATACTTGCTTTTAAGATCAATCTTTGAGAAAATCGATGAGCCAACCATCATATCCAACATATTATCAAGCATAGGAATAGGGAACCTATGCTTGACAATGATCTTGTTGATGGCCCTATTATTAATACACATACACCAAGTGCCATCCTTCTTTGGCGTAAGGCAAGTATGATATATGGGCTAAAACTCTCCCTAATGAATCCCTTCTGAAGCAACTCATCCACTTGATGTTTAAGCTCGGTGTGTTTTCTGGGATTCATACCGTATGAGGTAGATTTAGTAGAGTTTATGATTTAAAGTATCTTCGATACCGATACGATACCCTCCGATACGTATCTTAAATTTAGCCGATCGATACGATACACTGATACAATACATGAAATTTTTAAAATCCTTTCGTATCGATATAGATCTTATGATACATACCGATACACATGGATACGATACGATACGCACTGATACATACCGATACATACCAATAGTCTATGGAAAATATAAAATCAAGGTGAAATGTACGTTTCGGTATGTATCAGTACATATCAGTGAGTATATGTATCGACCAGGTACATACCGATATGATACGATACGTACCGATACAGTGCGCTACGGTCATATAATGTCCACGATGGGTCATTTTTCAGAGAAACACGATTTTTTGAGGGGTTTTTGTTCCAAAGTTGCTGCCAGCCATATTTCTCTCTGACTCAAACACACTTTGGGCAACCACATTCATACAACTACCACTGTTAATTGAGATTAAAAATCTTTCTTACCTTGATGGCAGGTGTAATTAATAAAGATGTGTGTCTGTAGCCAGTCATCGTTTCCCTTAGGTTGTGAGACCATGCATCGCACAACATTGAGTTGGGGGATCCAACCTCTTCATCAAATATGATCTCATCCGGCTTGTGGTCCTCATACTCATCATCTTGAGTGTCATCCGGACCATATTCTTCAAGGTCTTGTCCGCCGACATAAAGATTTTTGTTGGGGTATTCCCTAGAAAAGTGCCCAAATCCCTGGCATTTGAAACACTGTTGTTGACCACTCCTCTTGGGTGCTTCACCCATTATTCCCTTTCCTTTGTTGTCAAATTGACGTTAAGGTACAGCATGTGGCTTTGGGAATCCTGATGAACCCTGGGGGGGTTTCTGGAAATGGGATTCCCCAGCCTTGAAGCTCTTTTTCTGAGAGCCCTCATAGATGATTCTTTTTCGAGAGCTATCTGGAAGGCTTGTGGAACATCTCGCATCAGGCGAGGTGTCATACGTGATTGGATTTCGGAGTTGAGCCCAATAAGAACCTGGAAAGTGTTTGCTCAACATCCTCACGAGTATGATCCCAAATTTTTAATCATTGAACTTGCTGATATACTCAGTCACAATCAGTTTCCCTTACCTCAAAGTGTTCTTGTCATTCAACATTTGTAGCCTATATGTGAAAGGCAAGACCTCCCTCTTGAGTTTCTCCTACATCTCTACCCACATCGTCACCGACTCAAGTCCTAGACTAGTTTCTTGGTACTCTTAAGTCTGTCCAGAAGTCTTGGGCAGCTCAGGTAAGCTTAAGTTTAGCGAACCTGAGGCGGGCTTCCTTGAGCATATCATAGAAGTCGAAGTACCGATCCATTTACCTTATACAGTCTAAGAGGACTTTAGCATCGATTTGAGCATCGTCTAACATCGGCATCTACCTTAACCATTCGTCTAACATCAAAACCCTTGTCATATTGCTCAAAACCTTCTTCATGTGGTACCTTGGACCAGGTTGTCCATTACCTCTACCCCGACCTCGACCATGTCCAGTGCCTAGGAGGTTATCCCCTATCCAGTCAATAACTCATAACCATCAGCATGGTTGTCATGATGATTCTCCAATCGGGGTTGGAAACTCCTATCCTATGTGAGGTTCAGTGCCTAGAACATTGTGGCCTTGTCGTCCGTCTGAGTTTAGGACAGCTGTCTCTATGGCAAAAGTCTAGTGGTAATGGTTCGAAGATTAGCAGCCTGTGCTTCCTAAACAGCTCTACCAGCAACCGACTCAGTTTGATTAACTCTAAGCAACTCCTGGATAGCTTGGACGATTTTCAAGGTTTCTTCGTTTTGGTGAAGTAACCTCGTTCACTGTGCAAGGATGTGATTTTGGTTGTCATGATTCTCCAAATCGGGTTGGAAACTCCTATCCTATGTGAGGGCTAGGTCCAGTGCCTAGCACATTGTGGCCTTGTTGTCTGTCTAAGTTTAGGACAGCTGTCTCTGTGGAAGAAGTCTAGTGGTAATGGTTCGAAGATTAGCAGCATGTGCTTCCCAAACAGCTCTACCAGCAACCGACTTAGTTTGATCAACTCTAAGCAACTCCTGGATAGCTTGGACGATTTTCAAGGGTTCTTCGTTTTGGTGAAGTAACCTCGTTCACTGTGCAAGGATGTGATTTTGGTAGTAGTTGTGTCCTATGTTATTTGGTCCAGTCAAGCTAAGGAAGTTAGTGTCCTCTAACCTGTTGTAGCCCTTTCTCAACTTAGACTCGACTATGGAAATGTTATGACGAAGATTGGACCTCAGTAAGCAAGACATAGGGATAAGATCAGCAACAACCTAAACATCACAACCGTGCTCTGATACCAGAATTGATGTAGGGGGTTACTTGAGAGGGTTGGGTTCCTACAAACTAAGTAGACTAAACTTAGACCGTATAAGGTTTAGGATTGAGCTGAAAGTAGGGAGGGGCAGTAACATGCATGATAAAAATAAAGATCAAAACATAATAATACCATAGGAATAATCAACAAAGAATCCACAGCTGAATTCAACAACTCAACAAGTTATCAATGGGAATATGGGGATGGGAACATAGACAGCAGAGTATCATATTGAATGCATGCCTTTCAATATTTCGTAACTATAAGATGCAATACTAGTCTGTGATATGTCACCAATAACAGGGCAGCAATACCCAATGTGGAGGAAATTGAGTGACTAGTGATACAAGTAATTCATGTTGAAATCAAAGGAAAAGCAGAAGGGGACAGAAATCATTGGGGAATGGGGTCATGCTGATTTAATAGATGGACATGAAAATGAGAGAGAATGAAGGGGTTGGGGTTTCACTATTTTGCCGAGAGAAAGAGAGAAGAAGAGGGAGAGGCATCCACGATGGATGGAGAGGAGTCCATGGCACCATTCAGTTTTGCTTTTTTTTTTTTTTCATTCACAATTGAATTGGCCATAGGCCTTACAAACTAATATAAACTAAAGGACAAAGAATTACTAGTCATCCCCAACAAAATAGGAAAGCAATAAAATTTGGAGTCCTACTCTAATTTACTAACAAAATGATCCCTAATTAAATCCATTAAATTACAAAGATAATTAAAAAAAAAGTCTAAATCCAATAAATTAGGAAGATAATTAAAAAATATAAAAGAGTCCTAGTCTAATTCACCAACTTAGGAAATAATAAATAAAAGGTGCAAGTTTACTTTCCAAAAAAAAAAAAATGGAATCAACAAAGCTGAAATCTCGATTTGGCATTCTCACTAGCCTCCTGTGTCGGCTGCTCAAGTGGGAACTATGTGTAGTTGTCAAAGATAAATTCCAGCATTGAGAAATCTTCAGGTTCTTGCGTGGCTGTCCAAGGTGGGGCCCATGTGTAGCTGTAAAGGTAAATTTCAGAACTGAAAATTTTCTTCCCCCAAACAGATTAGTCGTCACTCAGTGTGGGCTCCCATGGTGATCATCAACTATCCAACTAGATAGAACCTTAGCTAGGCTGGCCTCTGCGACATCGTCTGTGATGTCCCCATCACTTATTTTGTTGGCTGACATTATTTAAAAAAAAAATGTAAAAGCATATAGGCAACCCCAATGATTGGAAGTAATATCAGTTTATTTTTCGCGAATCATTGTTATGTATTCAGTAGTGTACTCTGTGGATTCCATGTCAAAACTAGGACGGAGTCCTTAACAAGGTTTGAGATCTCGCTTTCGCCACCCATCTTGCTATCCCAAAAAAAAAGATCTGGCGAGATCTCGTCGAGATCTTATATTTTTTTTGTGCTCAACTCATTGGTTGATCTCAGTGGGCATATGGCCTTTGTAGCTCCTGAAACTGTGTATTTACCCTATTTTAGGCATTCTAAACACATTGGAAACATCAGCTTTTAAAAAATCAAACTCAAAATGGTACTTTGACTTTGTACTCTATGTAAGTAGTCGGATCCCTGCCTGTCAAGTATCTTGGTCTCCCCCTCATTACTTCCAGGCTTGCTGCCCACCATTGCTCTCCTATGTTCCACCTTCTCAGGAAGAAGCTTCAACTATGGAAAGGCTGCCTTCTCTCTTATGTGGGCCGTCTCACCCACATCCTCTCTGTGCTCCAATCCATGTACCTTTACTTGTCAGACATCTATTCCCTCCCTTCCTTCATCACTATGACAATCAAGAGAATCTTCTGCTCCTTTCTATGGAAAGGCTCTGGAGCTTCCAAATTTCTTCACCCTCTTGGATGGGACAAAGTCGTCTCCCCAAGGCTGAGGTGGGGCTGGGCATTAGGAGAATCAAAGAGGTTAATTTTGTGGGCATCCTGAAACTCATTTGGAAAATTTCTTCCAAGCAGAATGGGATTTGGGTTGATTGGGTCCATTCCTACCTCCTCAAAGATCACTCCCTCTGGTCTGTCCCCGTCCCCTCCTAGATCTGGAGGAAAATACTCTCCCTCTGGCCTTTGGCTCTCGATGCCATTTCCTTCACCATTGGCAATGGGCTGACCACCTCCTTATGGATGGACCCCTGGCACCCTGCTGGTATCCTCTCCTCGCTGATCTCCCCTCGAACCATCTACTCCTCTGGTATTCCCAATTCGGCTCCGGTGGCCCACATCCTTTCTCCTCTCGGATGGTCCCCCCTCGCTTTCCCCTACTCTCCATGATCTTTGGTCCTCTCTCCCACTGCTCCCCTCTGGCCATAGAGGAAGAGCCGACTCTTGTACTTGGCTGCCCTCATCCAATGGGATGTTTTCCTCTGCCTTGGCTTGGTCTTTTATTCGTTATTCAGGTCCTCTTTTTCCCTGGTGAAATCTCGTTTGGTTCAAAGGACACATCCCCGCCATAGCCTTACTCTTTGGAGATGCCTCTCATATTGTCTCCCTACCCAAGCTTTCCTTATTCACCGGCATATTCCTACTTCCCCCTCCTGCTGTTTCTGCCCCCTTGGTGAGGAAGACATCAATCATCTCTTCTTCAATTGCCCCTTCTCTTCCTCTGTCTGGAAGTTGGTCCTCTCTAAATGCTGGCCCTCCATTAGACCCATCTTAGACTTCGACAGAGAATGGATTTGGATGGACATGACCTTCTCTAGACGCACCATCTGTGACACCATTGGAAAGCTAGCCTTTTCAGCCACCATTAGCCACATCTGGATGGAGCGCAACATTCGTAGATGGTGGTCCAATTCTCATTCCCTGGACAATATTTGGAATGCCATCTACTTTGATGTTAGCTCCAAAATCTAATTCATTCACCATAAGCCTGTCCCTAGCACCCCTAGGAATAGACTTATCCTTACCTCCTGGAACTTTAGCATGGACATGGTGCCTCCTCCTTATCCTTGCTTGTTCTCTTCGGTTAGCTCTCTTGCCCTGCTGTTGCTGTCTTCTTGGATGTTTCCTTATTTCTTCAGCTAGTTCGGCTAGTTTTGTTTTACTAGGTTTGGTTCCTATTGGCTTTGTTAGGGACTAGCCTCGCTTCCCCCCCTTTCTTCCCCCCTTGTGTATTCTCTCTCTCTTGGTAATGAATTAATTTATTCATCCAAAAAAAACGTAGTCAGCGACTCTTCGAACCCTTCGTCTAGTATGATATATTCACCAATCCACCTTCCACAATCATCATTCTGACACAACATAATCATTAGAATATAAAAGCCATCATTTCTAATGACTATTGATGATTGATGAGTCACATACATTGAAAATTTGAAATGACATAAGATAAGAGGAATTAACATAACAAGTAACAACATAGCTGTATAAAGTACATATTAATAATAACTAACATAGATATACCGATATAGTAGACACCCAGACATTTAGACTCCATCCTAGAGACCAAGACTCTTAATACTGAAATAAGTGTCGGACCATATCATCATAGCCTCCATATTTGTTGATGCTGATGTCGAAGCATGTTTTGCTCTGATTAAATCACAAAGGTTGGCCATGACATAGTATGACGGAAGTAATACTCTACCACAGCAGCTCTATAAACATCATCACCAACAAACTGGAGATGCCCAATCCTTGGGTAGATATCTCTGAAACTAAATGGGCTGGAATGAGATCCATAGTTGGTGGTTGGTGCTCGACGAACAGGAACCTACACTGGCATGGATGGCTTGGGGATAGAACCCCGAAGATGCTATACACAAAACTTGGCCCAATGTGACTGTGACTGTGACTGTGACTGTGACTGTGACTCATACTCAATGGCAGAGGGGAAAGAGCTGGCCCGTGGGTGTTCAAACTGGCTAAATTGACTATAATGACTATAGTCTGAACAAGTTGTCATTGTGCCATATATAGCTGACGGTGCATGCAATTGCTCTCATGAATACCACTCTCCATTCTAAAGCCTCCTAGAGTGTCAGTCAAGCTCCTAATAGAGATATCCATGGAGTCCATGCTATCCTGCTCTTCTCCACCAGCTATGAATCGACGATGTGAGCCTCTCTTGTAAGGTGTGGGGGAACATGCACCGTGCTCCACGTCCTGTGTGGCATGAGTGAACTGAGTCTCTCTTGTGAACCACACCAGCTCTTGCCCGGTTCAGTGTAATGGTACCTCTCGCACATCCCCCCATCACCACCATTATTACCACCATCATTACCATCACCATTACCATCGTCGTCACCATCACCGTCCCCGTCACCATCACCACCATCACCATCACCAACATGGGTTCCACTACTACCACCACCACCAAGTCCTGCACCATCATCATCATCATTATCACTGGACCGCGACCAAACAGTTTCAGGCTCCACATAAACTCCAATAGCTTGGGACTCAAAAGGCCTGGGTACCTATGAAAGCACACGGCCCTCTTGAGACATATACTCATCCACGTCAGTACCCATCTGACTAGCTACCAGGGGGTCAGGCCTACCCCCAGGCCAATCCATAAGTGGCTCACTTCGATCCTTCACCCATTGGTATAGGGGATTCTCCTCATCTGAGTCTTCTTGGAAAACGTGAGAAAGTTCAATTGATTCACTTTTACCCTCCATGCCTTGATGTATGTGCTGCATCTTCAATCTCATATTGTAGTGCACAAACACTAACTATTGTAGCTTTTCGTGACCCAGTCGGTTCCGCCTCTTGGTGTGGATCAGTGAGAATGTACTCTAATTGCGCTCACATCTAGATGCAGAACAAGTTTGGGAGAGAACCTTGATTGCTATCTTCCTTTAGGTGCATCTTTTCCATAAAGGACCCACCATTCACCAGAGGGCAATACTTTGTCTTCCAGCCACTGCCGCTGCATGACCAAAACTCTCTGTAGCATCCCTGAATTCCTTTATCTATACATGTTTCAAATAATGAATACAAGTTAGTACACAATAGGGAATTCATTAAGACTTAGAAAACTATACATATTTCAAACATTAACCCACCTCAGTGTTGCATGTTGCATGTAGATCAGGTTTAGGGACCAACTTTGCCACCACAAGTTCCACTGCTTCTAGAAATACATCAACCATTCCTAGATTGTACTTGTAGTGGAACTTAGGATTGAGATAATACGCTACAAATTCCATAAAGAACGTGTCATTGAATGTAAAGTAACTTTAACCTAGACTATAGTTAAGTTTATAAACTCACCAGCTTTATGCAGTGGATGCATCAAATGTTTCTCCCATCTCTCTTCAATAATTTTGATGTAATATTTTGCACCCTTAGGAATGGATGCTCTCACCTTCGCTTTCATCTTCTCCATTGCAGCATACACATATGGCAAGGTAGGCTGCCTCTCTGATTCTACCAACCTCAAGACAGTTACAACTAGGCCAAATATAAGGACCTTCTTCACATCCTGCCACAATTGTTCACTATAGATGTGGCATGTGTTGCCCTACCACCTGGGGAACCCAATTCCCTCCATCCAAACCACTCCTCACTGGCAAACATGGATCTCAAACCAACCATCTTATCCTGAATGCTCTTCAATGCAATGTAGTTGGTTGAAATCAGGTAATGCCTGGCCTTATCAAATCTCCACCGCATTTTTTCCTCAACAAAGATAGAGAATATCCATGGTTGTAAACAAATGTTGTCACTTGTCTTACCCGTTCGACTACACAGCATACCAAAGACTTCTTCCCCATGTTTTTAAGCATTAAGTCAATGTAGTGGGTTGCACATGGTGTCTAGAAAAGGTGGATTTGTTTGCTCTTCGTATTCGTTAGTCTCTCCCCCGCTTTCTTGAAGTTGCTCCAATTGTATGTCACAATTTGAACAACATTCTCAGGCCCCACCTCTATAATAACATGCTTCAACAACTTGTATAAGTACATTGCATCCTTCTTCTCTTTGGATGCATCAACAGACTTTAAGGAGACAGTCTTCCCATGACAATACACCATGAAGGTGATGATGGACTGTCTAGTTGGTCCAGTCCAACCAGCACACATCACAGTAACTCTATATCATTCCCACTGAGTCTTTATACCATTAATATATTCATCCAACTCCTTTTGATGAGGCAAATAAACATTCATCATCGCATAAGGAGTGGGCCCTTTTGTTCCTGGACCAACCCTTCCTACAGTGTCAATCATGGACTGGTAATATGTTTCTTGTGCAGCATTAGGTGGGATGCTATTATAGAAAAACCATTTTGACATTGCATCCCCAAGTTGTTTCCATATACCCCATACTTGCTTCATGATTCTTTGTCTTGTATCCTGCTATCTATATATCAAAGGATCTTGCCTCAAGATCTCATCAGGATTATCATGTCGTCTTGAGGGTGGTGATGGGGGTATGGCAGCCCTCACACTCTAAGTTCTCCTGAAAGGCACATCCACATTCCTCTGCTTATTCCTTCTTTCCTCTGTGGGAGGCACATTTGATGCAATTGCTCTAGAACCAAAGCCACCTGCTCCTCTCTTTATCGCTACCCACTTAAGTTTTTCCACTTGATGAGAGATCCTACTCGCTACCTTAACTTGTTGCAATTCTCTCCACTCTGCCCTTGTCATAACTCGGTCTTGCCTATTATCACTATTAGAATCGGAGTCATCAGAGTCAACATCAACTGTTGTTGGGTACCTTTCTAATACTGCTTCATTGAATTTTGGATCCAACTTTTGTTACTCCGCCCTCTTTAACCTTCCACCTTGTAGTCTTCGTTGCACTTGTTTTTGCACTTCATATGAAACTTGGGGGCATTTGGCAACATCCTTGTACCCCGCAGCCAATGTTGCTTCAACCTAGTGATACCTCCAGAATTTATCATTTTCTTACAGTACCTAACACCTTGATTTTTTTGTCATCTGACATTGGATCTCCATGTAACGATGCAATATCTCCACCGTCAGCACTAGACATTGTGCCCCCAACTTCAACACTATTACATAAAAGAATGCATGAATTAGTAACTATTCAACATCTTATATTAAAAAATGTATGCATTTAGAGCTATTCAATATCATATAGCTATTACATATTAATCCCTACTTTTTATAATTTTTTTCTTAATTTTTTTTTATTAATAATAAAGTATTGGAGCGTGAAACTAAGAACACCATTTTCATTTCAAAATACACTAAAAACATTTACACTACAGTAAAGTAATTTTCAATACAAAACAGAAATGTTTTTCATATTTTTTTTATTTTTTGTAATTATTTAATATATATTATATATTTCAAAAAATGTATTAATTAATTTATTGACTGAAAAAAAAAAAAAAAAAATGGACACCATGAGGCTGTAGATCAGCCTTTGGTGAGCAACTTATAAAAAATTGAGTAGCAAACATCATATATTAATCATATTTTTTCAATTTTATATTTGCAAGAAAATCATTTATTTGAACAGAAAATTTAAAAAAAAAAAATTTTAAACAAAAAAATATTTTTTCTTCCATGAATCTATAGATTATACTTAGTAGCATCACATATAAAAAAAATCAATGGCAAGAAACAAGATTCAATGATTTTTCTATGAAAAATATGGGTTTGGGAAGAATTTTTACTTTAAAGGGTTCTTGAGAAGAAAAGTCACCACCAAGGTTGAAGATCTTTGCTTCAATCACTGTAACAAGGAAGATCTCCAAGAAGAAATACCACATCCACAGCTTTATGGTGTTTTTGTCCCAAAATATAGAGCAAGAGGCAAAACCAGCGAGACTCTCTTACTTTGGGTCGAAACCTGGTCTTTACATGACTTGGTTGGACCAAGTTTGGATCGAACCTGGTCGATACCGAGTTAAGTGGCGAGATCTCGGTTGAGATCTTGTACATTTCTCACCTTGCCTCCTGTTTCGTCTCGCTAATTTCAGAAAACGAGATCTCAGCGAGTTCTCGAACCATGTCCCTTGGAAGAAGACTGGATTCTCTTCACGGTTTTGGTGGATTCCTGTCCTGTTCTATCAATGCTTCTATTGTCTGTTTCTAGACTTATATTCTGTTCTGTTAGGTCCATATCCTATATTCTCTGTTCTGCAATTGTTTGTACTGTCTGGTTTTGGATTTTGTCAACAGTAACAGTTGAGGTGACGAAACCCTGTTATGTGTTAGAGTACTTGAATGCGAATGTCCCTGCCAACAATAATAAATAAATTTGGTAAATATCAAAGAAATGAATTGCTGCAGTCAACATCTATAAATTCCATAGAGAACTTCTGAGACCTGATCATAATTTGTCTATTGATGCTCATTTTTGTCCAGTGATTAATTTTGAATGACATCCTTGCAGAACTTTGCCATACCTGAAGAGGTAGAGTACATTTATAATTGCTGCCCGTTGCCACTACAAAACGAGGAGGTAGCTATGTTCTTTCTTTATAGCATTTTGTTACTCTGCTTGTTGTATATTTGCATGCTTGTGGTAGGTGCATGGTTATGCCTGTTTATTTGTAGAACCTCCTTAAATTGAGAATTTTTTGGGATTGGAGTCGAAACGCCCATGGCTACATGAAAGTTTTAAAACCTAAATTTTTTTTGTGCTGGCTTTTGATAGAAATCATTACCTAAAATATTTTCAAGGATCTAAGGTAAGCCTTTTTTTTTTTTTTTTTTTTTTTTTTTTTTGAAGTTATGAATTATGAAACTTTGCTTGGTTGATTTTCTTATCGTGGAGGAGCAAACCACACTTGCAAAGTTTAAATGAGTGACTGGTAAAGATTGGGTTTGGAAACTTCTGAGGTGGAAAAGGATAGTTTTTGTGAAGAAATTTTCTAATTTAAAGTACTTGCACCATCAAACCCAAAAAAAATAAGGTGGAGATCTACTGTTAAAATTTTCAACCAGATTTGCTCACATGCTCTTGAAACAAGTCAAAGCATTGGATTTAAAAGCATTAAATTGACGTATTTTAGTGCAAATTGACGGTACTAAGCATTGATTGTTATTGTAGAATCCTGAAGAAGGGAAAAACCTTGGTCATCAGATTCGCTTAATTCATATCTTCCACTTCACAAGGGATACATCCCAAAACCAGATGGTAAAAGAATTATTAGATTTTATCTTTTTACCATCATTCTTATTTGAAGTGTAGAAAATCTTTGCAGAGTGACGAAAGCTTATTTATGGGCAAAATCAACTTTGAAAATGTTTGTGTATTTAAACTTTTTGGTTTCAACAGTTCTTTGAGTACTTTGGAGTGCCCTTTTCCTTGATCATTCATGAAGGTGAGACATTGGCCAAAATTAAAGAGCGTATACAGATGAATTGGCAGTTTCCAGAGGAGAAGTTTGTTAAGGTATCCTTTTTTTTTTAACTTGCTTTTTATTTGTGGGAGGGATGTCTAGTGGATGCTGATCTAGATCTTTTGGCTGTTCGACTTAGTGTTATCTGTCCACACATCCTGTACCCCATTAGTGGTGGACTAACAAGGGCCAAGAAGAGTAAAATCTTTATTAACAGAATTAACTAAAGGCTTGAGAGTTTAAGAGGTTCAACTTGGATGGACCAATTAGTTTCTCAAATCTAGGTATTAGACAACTCTAGGAGTGGATGTTGAGGTGTTTCTTTTATTCAATTTGATATCTTTCTCACTTCTCAGTTGACATGTACAAGAACGATCGCAAACCATAAAATTCTTGAAAAATGGTTTCCATTGTACATCTAATAAATATTTGTTCTCTCTCTCTCTCTAATCTCTTCAGTGGAACTTTGCATTTATTCCATCGGCTGGCCCCATATTTCGTCGAGTTCTTAAAGATAATGACATTGTATCCAGTCATTTTCAGGTAGGTCCATTGAAGCTGCTGTATTTAATATACTTTTTTTTAGTCTTTCATTCCATTGTGACCTGATATGTTTTTGTTCCCCTCTTCAGATAACAGATACCCATGGACCATGGATGCAACACCTTGGGCTGGAGCACTCTTACAGGACTCCTAATAGGGATTATGATGCGGATACAATGGTTTGGAAATGCCCACGCCCTAAGGGGAACCCATATGGAGATGAATTTGGCACTAATTTTTATCAACAGCTGTCTTTCTCTCTCTCTCTGTCTATCTCTATTTTCTCTCTCGCCTCACTATTCTCATATCTATTCTGATATTTTCTGTATATTCTTCCTCTTCGAATCTTATTTTCAGATCTAGGCATATGAAGGCCTCTTCATAGGCGATTCAAATTTCTTTAGAGCCCAAACTTGAAAGCCATTTTTTCTTTTTTTTTCCTGATCAAAAACTATCTTAAATTAGAACAGAAACAGATGTACATTTGATTACACTGACATATTTCCACCATTGCCTTGGCTATCCTATCAGCCACTGGAGTTATGGATCAATTTTTCTTTATAAAGACTGCAGATTGGAAACATTTAACAAGATGGCCTATTCACCTTATATTTAGAATACCTGCGATCTGCTGGTTATTATTTTTTTATTTTTATTTTTTAATCAGAGAATTACCCGCTGCTAGTGGGGAATTGAAGGGGATTATGCTCGCGGGCTGGGCTGTCTTTATCTTTTTTTTCCTTTCTGGTAAAGGAAAACTTAATATATTAGGTAACAAAAAGAGAGGTTGAACGGGCAGGGCTCTTATCTTATGATTGGTCCTTAGTTTCTGAACAGAGCTAATCTTTACATAGATTTTCTGTGGAATGGAAAGGGGAAAAGCAGTATTGTCTAGGCATTCGAAACACTAACAACAATTATAAAGAAATAGAAAGAATTTTAAAGTCCACCTTGCATTTATCAATGTCTTGAGACCCACCTATGACATTGTCATCAGCAAAAGATTCAGAACAATGAAACTATAAATGAAGAAAATAAAAATATGTGAAAATAAATCCAAATCTTGGTCTTTCATGTACATTCTAAAGGACTTAATCATTAACAAAATCAGGATGTGTCTTCCAAGATAAGAAAGAACGACGCCCCCTTTTCTCAAGAAGATCTGCCATGGTATATCCTTCTCCTAGTGTGGGTAATTTTCCATGTAACAAAAGAAAGGTAATCACTAAAATCCTTTCATTGCTGCTGGAATATCCACAATTTTGATTTGAGACATTTTGTTACCATTTGGGTTGACAATGATTTGCATTTGGCTAATTGGATCCCAAAGGAGGAGGGAATAAGAAAAACAGTAAATACGGCATATTAAATTTTGAGTGGACATCAAGGAAATTTGAAAAAACTCTTCATTGGCAAGCCGTCATAATTCCTAAGAATACCACCTGCATTTGAATTAACTAGATTTCCAACGGAGTAGCCATCAATATTAAATTTTAACCATCGTAAAATCTTCCTACCATTCTTAACTTTGATAAAAACAAATTCTTTCAGATAGGAATGATACTAGTAATCCTATTCCAAGGCCAAGAAACTCCTCTAGGTAAAAACTTCGTATGAAAAATAGAAGAGTGAGGAAAATACTTAGCTTTTCACAATCTAACCCAAATAGCAGACTCCTCCATAAGAAATCGCCTACCTAATTTCAATAGCAAAGCTATATTATGAGTATAGAAATCCCTCAGACCCAAGCCACCTACGATTTTAGGAGAATGATGGAAGGGAATTCGATTGCGTAGTGGAAATGATTAGATCGGGGTATCTCTTACACCCGAATCACTATACAAAAAATTAATTACTTGGGAATAAAACTGTTTATTCTAGAATCATGAGTAAAGTTCCTCCTTTTGATAACAGTTTTTCCACAATAGATCAATGCGAAGAATCAGTCCCTTCAACTCATTGAACGAATCAAAATCTCCAATGCTTGAACACACACTTTCTCTCTTTCTTAGGGTTAGGGTTTCACAAACCCTTTCTCTTAACAACAAAAGAGAGAGAGAAGAAAAACAAAGGGGGAGGGAGAGCCAAAACGTATATGGCTCCTTATTTTTTACTTGCTTTTATAAAAATCCCAAGGTAAGGATTAGTTGCTTTGTTTGACTAGGAGTTTTATTCCTTAGTTCAACTTTCCTTGTGTGTGTGCGCAATATCTTTAATTCCAAGCTTGCTACAAAACAGGGAAAAGATAGAATAAAAAAAGACATTATTTAACTTATAATTACCTCTCTAATCATTTAATTTAATGAAATATATTGAGTAATCATTCTTTGGCCCAATAATTCAAACCATTAAGTTCACATAAAATAGTTAATGTCAATAAATAACCTTTGTTGCATAATTGTTACTCCACCAAACAATATCACATAATGAGTTATAAGGAAATCCAAGGGGGTAGCACAGTTGGTGAGCAACGAACTTGGTACGAGCTATAAACTCGGACGTCCTGAGTTCGACTCCCACTGGGCTCACCTTGGGCCATTCACACGGGGGTGTTTAGTGCTCTTCACTGCTTTCAGTGAAAGTTGAATGGTTCTCATTCAATCATTCAACCCCAGTATGACCCGGTCCATGCGGTTGTGGGGACAATATGAGCAAAAAAAAAAAGAATTATAGATCATGTATTTTAAATACTGTCAAACCATAACTCATTGTATATATTTGTACCAAGATTTTGTGATGATGATAAGACAAAAAAAAAAAAAAAAAACAATTTTCTGTCCAATCATATACATGCATTCTCTCTCCTTGATATTCTCCAATTAAGGGCAGCGGGTTCCGTGTTGAGCATTTCTTTCATTCACATTACAATACTATGAATTTAGTACACTGATATATAGTTACAGGGACATCAACAATTGGTGCGACAAAACTCATGTTGTGCTATCGCAAAGACAAAGATCTCTCAGGTTAAAGGGTTAACAAAAAGTAACTACTGAAAATCTCATTCTTCTACATCTAGCAGTAATACATGCGAGAGTGATACGTGATTTAGTTTAATACATAAACAGTATGTGTAGTTGCATTTGAGCCTTGTAAGAACATTGTATAACCTGGCATAGGAAAGGAGGGCCATACGCACTTATCCTCCATCTCATCTCTTAGGGAAAGAGAGAGAAATTATAAAATAAGAATTCCCACCTAGAATTAGGGTCTAAGACCCACCCAAAACAGAGAATGACTCTAGATCCATCTAATGGAGAATTAGTCTAATCATCGATATGAGTGAGGGTCTAAGTTACAATCCAGGGAAGCTTAGGCACCTCAATCTGCCTGATGCAAATCAGTCTTCCTATTACTTGGCTAAATAAATAATTATTGCAAGAAATAAAGAATTGAAAATAAACAAATAGACACATACTAAAAAGTAAAGGTTAGTATACTGAAAAGTAAACCAGATATGTATATAGCAAAACCCTAACAAGGCTATAGGATCATTCGAGATGCTGGAAACTCTAGCTAGGTTAATAAAACATGATGAAAACAATATTAAAATTCGTGCATAGTCAAAAAATACTATTAAATTATGAAAATCCCCTAGGGTCTAAACAGTCTAAACAAGCTTCAAAATCGGGGAAAATCTATAAAAATAGGGAAAACAATTCTAAGGTGAAAACATTGATAAAAACTCGACGAAGCACCTCACCACATCCTTCAATTACAGGTTCAAACAATAATTGAAGCTATAAGAATCACTGATTTTTTTTTCCCCCTTCTGTTGGAAACACTTTCTCCATTAGGCACAGGAAACACACACCCCAATTTGACCAGACCCTATTGCCATTCCCATGCTTTTTCATGATTTTCAGATTTATTCTGTTTTCCCTTTTTGACTTTACTCCAGATCAACTATTTAATAGCACAATCTGAGAATTCACTTCTTTTAGGTGAACTGCATTGTGTTTGACAAAACGAGGAACCCTCACCATCCACTAGCCAAGTCTATAGTTGAGTATGCCAAGAAATTCATAGAAGATGAAGAGAAACATGTGTGTCCAGAAGCACTAGATTTTATCTCTTATTGATAAAAGTTCAAAAATATCTTTCCTCAATTGAATCAAATTCAATGATTGAAGAGATTTTTTTTTTTTACATAGTGAAGGAAAACTCAATCCGTTTGTTTATATCATAATGATCAGGGTTTTTGTGCTCAATCAACCATAGTGGCATATCCTATGAGGCTTCCGTGACCTGCTTTTGGTGGAAAAGATTAGTAAACGTCTTCTTTTCATTGGATTTCTTTACTGAATCTTCTCTAGCTTTTCAGAATCTGAAACAGCAACATTAGAAACTTTAAAAGCCAAACATGGACAGAGTGTTGAACTTGTCTCTCTCATCTTCTCTTTATTTTTTATTTTATGAGTGTGGGGTGGGACCGGATAAGACAATTGAATTGAGCTGACTTGTTATACACTTTCTTGTCTATCATTTTGATAAGATAATGTTATGGGTTGGAGATCCAACCTGGTCCCATGGCCGCTGCGTCAGTGTAAGGACTAACTAGTGTCACACAATCATCCAACCAGGGGGATATGTTGGCCTTTTTGCCAACCCCTATGTTTGGGCGTAGGGGCATGGGACCAGGTAGAAAATTTTTCCTTAATATATATTAAGAATGCTGCCTGGTGCTGTGGAACCTGTGCCCATAGGAGTATGCAAAATAAATCAATTCTCCCCCCCCCCAAAACTGTGCACCCCCTATGAAATCAAGGATCACATCTATGTTGATGTTCCTATGCACACTCTCATTAACCCTAGCGCTGATGCAAATCCACATGACTAGACAACAATCTCTTGCATTTTTTATCCAACTATGAGCCATAATACTCAATAGTGACTTAAGGCTACGTTCAGAATTATGGGATAGAACATGGTAAAGTCTTAAAAGTCATTGCCCGATTGTGGATTTTCAAATTTTTAGCAACATGGGTTGGGCTGTTAGGGAGTATAATGCTTACTTCATGAGCTTCCATGTTAGGCCCAGGTGTTTAAACCATTGGATATAAGATGGGCATGAGTTTACAAAGCAAAAGAACCATTGGCCCCATTGGACCCATAAAAAGAATATGGTTTTGAGTCTTATGACCCATTTACAGAATTGGTGATTGGTCCATCATAATTTTAAAGAACATTAACATGGTTTAAATCCAATGGACCCGACGTACTAACCAAGAGAACAAAAGTCCATTCTTAAATGGGCAGACATATTACCTATTAGGCCCGATATATAGGATATATTCTTATGACCCATCTCAAATTATCAAAACGTCTGAAAAAAAATCCAAGAAAAGGTTCCAAAGCCATGCATAGTGAACAATTTAGATTATTTTAGGGGGAAAAAAAACCAGTAAATAGGCAATGTAGCCCTTGTGCCAAGACATATAAGAGAGCAAAATGGCCATCCTACTTTATATGAAAGGCATAAATCTCACCACTATTGATGTTTCCACGTGCACTCTGGCCCATTGGTGTTGATGCAGAAGTTAAACTGCCTTTTATAGAACCCTCTCTCATTATTTTATTATAAAATTAACTACATCAACATCTATTGAAAGATGCAATCTAGATCCATTAGTTGCATAGGTCAATCCAACACACCGTCATAAAATATCGTTTCGAATAGGTGGCATTTATAAAGTGCCTCTTGGCATGGTGGTGGTTGTTAGTATAGTAGAACCCTGGCCTAAGTTTAGGGCAGAGGTCACTCTTTCGATTCTCCCCCTTCCCCTGCCCTCCACATTAGATAGAATTCCTATGCATAACACCTTATATGAAAGAACTCTCCATCTAATGACAAAGCATTTTTCCTGTTAACCTTCTCTTTAAATCTTGAATTGCAATATTATTATTATATGCAATCCACACTAATAATGTATACTGGGACTACATTACAATTAGTAATCATAGTCTTGCAACTTAAATCTTTGTCAATATAATGTGCCATGAGTCATTCTCAATTTTCATAAAAAAGGAGAATTGTGGATTCAACTATATATTATCCTAAAATAGTGTGTATGGTGACATACTATCATGATTGTGATGTAATTATAATACTATTTTAAGTTTGAAGTAGTGGCATAGAAACAGTAAATGGGATCCCTTCATCAATTATTCTTTTCACTTTAAAAATAGATAAAATTAAAGTTTCAAAATTAAAATTAGCGTATATACTTATTTGTCTACAAACTGAAAATATATATATATATATATATATATGAGCAACAATTTAATGCACGAGGGTTCCACTATTGCAGCGTCTAAGAAGGCAAATATATATAACTTTGATCCCTTGTTTTATAGGAGAGGCTATTTCCAAGTTTTAGACTTATGACTAACATGGTGCAATAGCAATAGTGCAACGGTTAGGCTTGTAGGCTTGTACACTAATGATTGAAGCAAGCGTCAATCTACCTATTATGTTGCCCTCTAGGTGTGTTTTCTTATTAATAGAATAATTGGACATTCATAGGAGTTGATGGAGGTTGGTAATGAGTTCTTCCTCTGGGTTATTTTGATTTTCAAACAAATAAATATATCCTCATGTTGTTACTTTTTTAGACTTTGATTGATTTTTTTTTTTTTAAAATTAATAATTGATGAAGGGACGACCCATTTACTAGTTTGTGCTAGAAAAACAAAAAAGAATCTTTGATGAAGGGGACCTATTATTGTTTCTAAGGTAATATAGTGTTATGGTTACATCACAATCATGGTACGTCATGATACATACTATTTTGAGATAATATATAGTTAAATCCATAATATCTCTTTTTTAAGGAAGTTGAGGATGACTCACCGCAGATTATATTGACAATGATTAAACGTTGTAAAATAAGATCATTAATTTTTATATAGTCCCACCACATTGCATTGGTGAAGTTATTCCTAATACTCTTAAATTGTGTTTGATAAATTAGGGCTTGAAGAAGTTATGCACTATTAGTCTATTATTGGGGATTATAAGTAATAATGATATTACAATTCTAATTTAAAGAATAATTTTAATAAGAAAAGTGATTATTCTTAAATGGCTAGTTTTTTTTTAAAGTTAACCAAAGTATTTGGGCCAACTTATGCACACCTCAACTAATCCTCGGGCACAAATGGGGAATTGAACCTGAGACCGTGCGTCTATCTACACAATCCCCAATTTTCCCTAATCATCTGGACAACCCAAGGATAAGTAGTTATATGAGGTGTTATACATGTGTTTTGAATTTAATTATCAATAAATGTATTAAGTATTGTAAAGATTTTATATATAAAATCTATTATGCATTGGATGCATAAGGTTCACCAATAAGATTACAATAATTTAAGTTGTGTTTTGAGTAAGAACAAATTGAATGAACTAAAACTTTATGTTTAAATGTTCCTACTTGTTGGAACTCTACATATATATCTTAAGTTGCAAATAGCTTTAGAGTTTCAAAACATTATTGATTGCGTAGATAGAGACTTAAACTTTAGGATGGAATGCAAAGATTTCTCTCTTCTAGCCGATCTTGGATGTTACTATGATCAGAAAAAATAAAAAATAAAAAATTATGAACATTGTAAATGGGCCAATAATATCTTTGAAGGTGAGAATTAATTATGCTTTTATTTTCATAATTAAACACTTGCCTTGGAAGATAACTCTTTCTCCTACATACCTTGCGATTAATGTATCTCCCTTTTCCATAGACAATATTTTAGGGTATTTTAGTATGATTTTAAATTTCTATTTTTTAATCTTATTTCTATGAAATTATTTATCAATTAGAAATATAAATTGTTTGGTTATTCACAATTAAGATGCAATATGATAATCCAATCCAATGGCTGAGATCATCTTGATGGGAATGAGCATTATAACAACAAATTCAATTAGATGGGCCCACTCACAAAGTGGCAAAGAAAGCAACATTGTCCAATCACCATTCACCACATAAGCCAGGGAACCTGTTTTGGCAAACCGACACTCCTCCGGCGTTGCTTGTTATATCATAGGGTTCGTTACATTACCTGTTTTCAACCAAAAAACCCGGGAGGGAGCTGAAACCAAATGTCCAAACCCTACGTTACGTGATCTCTTCTTCTTTCAGTTTCTTTAACAAATTGGAGTTGTCGAAGAGAGAGAGAGAGAGAGAAGAGAAGCTTCAGACTTGAAAGCTTGCAGAGCTTTGTCGTTAAAGTGAAGGGAGGAGATCATGGCGACCAAATTTTTGGCGTTAGCTTGTACTAGGAATGAGAGCTTCAATGGAGTTTTGTCTCCTCGACCACATTATCCTTCGATGCCTAAATACCCCAAGGGTGTAGCTGTTCAGGACAGCGTCGAGGGTTCCGAGGCCAAGGCTCTGTTCTCCGTTGTTGGAATGACCTGTTCTGCTTGTGCTGGCTCTGTGGAGAAAGCCATTAAACGACTTCCGGGAATCCGTGATGCTGCTGTTGATGTTCTGAATAACAGAGCCCAGGTTTTGTTTTGTCCTAATTTCGTCAATGTAAGTTTCACAACTCTGAGGATTCTTTCAGTTATTTTTCTTCGTTGTTCTATTTATATTCTCCTTTTTTTTTTTTTTTTTTTTTTCTGATGGAAAACTTATGGAAGGGATTTTGATACCGTTTGTTGTCTTTTGTTTGATGGTTTATTTTCTTTGCCTCCAACAGCTTAGTATATTGAATTTTATTTGAAATATTTCAAATATAGACACTGCAATTAGCAAATAGAACATCTACATTCTATAACCTTTTTGGACCCGGCCTCCGTATATTATTTTGAGGTTATAGAAAAATGATCAATTCTTCTATTTTGTCCATAAGATTAACTGCTTAGGAGGATCTCATAGCTACTTTAAGCCAGTGGAAGTTTTAGAATTTAGCTTCTTGTTTGCCTCAAGGAAAAGCTACAAGCTCATCCCGGAGAGAGGTTGGAGCATTCTATGGCAATAATATCAAGATGGAAATTTATATGATTCTAAAGAAGCAGCTTTATACTCGACTGCTCCTGAAGTTAACCATCAGTATCTATGATCAAGCATATAAATCCTTGATCTGAAAGGTTCATTTGTGTATAAAACCTTATTAAATTTGCCTCTTGTCCAAGGTCTAATGGAAAGGCCTCAAGCTTGGTCCTTGACCTTCTACCCAAAAAGCTAGGCCCTTTGCTACTCATGGTTGTTACAATACACTGTACCTTGTGAAAAATGTGTTCTACTACAAGTGACACTATGTTCTCACTGTGGTCCAAGTTGCCTCTCCATGAGGTGACATTCACTCTAGCTCCTACTCCAAGAAGCCCTTTCCACTTTGGCTCTGCCTGATTACAAGTAAAGTGAGATGAAGGGATGTGAAAGCAATCGTTTAGATCCCTTCTTTGTTCTTGTGATCTGGATCATCTCAATTCTGGACAACAAAGGTTCATTTTCTTGGGTGCAAAAAAAAAAAAAAAAAAAAAAAAAAGGCTAATTTAAAATTTTACTGAATATGCTAAGCATGATAATTAAACTCTACAAATAAATTTATTGGCCATTTTCCATATTTTTTCTGTTCAAATCTCAGTAATATGGTTTCAATGTGAATTAAATGGTTACTGTGTTTATTAAAATTTTCAGTCAGTCCACAGTTATCATTAGAATCGATTTGAAGGATTTTGTTTTTTTAATTTCACTTACCTTCATTTCACTTACTTATGGAGCTTTTGTGGCAGCTCTCACTCTAGTGTGGGTGGCTCTACTGGTTGAACCCTTTACCAATTGTAAAGATCTTAAATGAATGTCCCAGACTTCTCGTACTGAAATTATCAGTGTCGGAGCTCTCCCGAACTCTTTTGGGGGAAGGAAGTATTGAAGTGGATGGCATGTAATAAATTTGTCTTCTTTGCCTATAAGACTGCTCTTCTAGTATACTTTTTTGTTTTCTCTTTTAATTCTCATTATTTTTGTGCTAGAGCTATGTATTCCGCTTTAGGTATTAGTTTGGTGGATGGTTTTCTTTATCACCTTTTTTTTTTTCAATTTACTAAATAGTGTTATTTAAGTGGCATTCTATGGGGAGGAAACAATTCGAGAGGCTATCAAAGATGTTGGATTTGAAGCATCATTGATCAAGGATGAGGTAAATGAGAGATCCAAGCAAACATGTTGATTACGTGTAAAAGGAATGACTTGTACCTCATGCTCAAGAACTGTTGAATCTGCTCTACAAGGTATTGAAGGTGTGAATAAAGCCCAAGTTGCATTAGCAACTGAAGAAGTAGAAATATGTTATGATCCAAAGATTGTGAGCCAAAACCAGTTTCTTGAAGAAGTTGAGCACATTGGTTTCGAAGCCATACTTATTAGTACAGGGGAAGACAGGAGCAAGATACAGCTAAAATTAGATGGAGTATGCACCAGTCATTCAATGAGGATGATTGAAATTTCTCTACAAGCACTCCCAGGTGTTCAAGATGTGACAGTTGATCCTATGGTTCATAAAATTTCCATTTCTTACAAGCCAGATGAAACAGGACCACGGACTTTCATCCACGTTATAGAGTCAACTGGATCTGGGCATTTCAAAGCAATGATATTCCCTGAAGGAGGGGGAAGAGATTCTGTTAGGAAAGAGGAGATTAAGAACTACTATAGATCCTTTCTCTGGAGTCTTGTTTTTACTATCCCAGTGTTCCTTACCTCTATGGTCTTCACGTATATCCCCGGTATTAGGCAAGGACTTGATGCTAAAATGATCAACATGTTAACCTTTGGAGAGATAATGAGGTGGATACTATCCACCCCTGTACAATTCATTATTGGTTGGAGATTTTACACTGGGTCCTTTAAGGCATTGCGCCATGGCTCTGCAAATATGGATGTTTTGATTGCACTTGGAACCAATGCAGCCTACTCCTATTCTGTCTACTCAGTGTTGAGAGCTGCGACTTCAGAGGAGTTCAAGGCCACAGATTTCTTTGAGACAAGCTCAATGCTCATTTCCTTTATTTTACTGGGGAAGTATTTAGAGGTTTTGGCCAAGGGGGAGACATCTGAGACCATTGCCAAGCTTATGGATTTGGCACCAGAGACAGCAACACTATTAACTATTGACAGAGAGGGAAATGTGGTAGGTGAGCAAGACATTGACAGTCGATTGATACTGAAGAATGATGTTATTAAGATAATGCCTGGTTCAAAAGTAGCTTGTGATGGTTTTGTTACCTGGGGTCAAAGCCATGTCAATGAAAGCATGAGAACGGGAGAAGCCAGGCCAGTTGACAAGAGGAAAGGTGATACAGTTATTGGAGGGACTGTGAATGAGAATGGGGTGTTACATGCTCAGGCAACCCGAGTTGGATCTGAGGCTGCTCTCTCACAGATTGTTCGACTTGTAGAATCAGCACAAATGGCCAAAGCTCCTGTCCAGAAATTTGCTGACCGTATCTCAAAATATTTTGTGCCTTTGGTGAGTATTTATTGTCCACCTTCCCTTCTTTCTAAGTGGATTTCTTCCAAATATTGGTTTAATTTAAAGCTTTGTTTTTTCAACTTTAGAGACCATCTGAAATGCTCTGCTGAGTTTATGTCAGAGTATAGATAAATTATTCTATTTTTTTTTTAGTTTGTTTTATTGCTCCTTGGGTATTCTCCTACCTTTTGTTTAATTTATTAAATTGGAGTAAATACACTGTTCCATAGTCTGAAGCAAAATGTTCTGACAAATTAAGGATAAAATATCATTATTTGGCAATATTACTGTGTTGCACTTTTAAGAATTCTGACTTAAACTTGCCTTTTGTGATCTTTCTGGTATTGTTGTTACATGGGGAAATGCATGTTTATCTACACTGAATCAGCACATGGCAGAGTTGAGCTTGTGTAGCAGCCCCGAGCACTGATTCCCTAGCCGCTGTTACAAGAAATAATGTCTTTTGATTTTTTAATTTAGTTTTTCACATATCCAAATGGCCTTTTGTTGGCTCAACCATGTAGATTTAGAAGATGGACTCTAATTCTGAGCTGAGTCTAGCTATGTAGTGATGCTTATGTACTAGTAATTAAAGGAAAGTGCTCTGCTTTTCAAGGCTTTGCTAAATAATCAACTTTAACTCTTGCAGGTTATTATCCTTGCATTCTGCACTTGGCTTGCCTGGTTTTTGGCTGAAAAATTGAATGGCTATCCAAAGTCGTGGATACCATCCTCCATGGATGGCTTTCAGCTTGCTCTTCAATTTGGCATCTCTGTCATAGTCATAGCCTGCCCTTGCGCTCTAGGTCTGGCAACTCCCACAGCAGTTATGGTTGGTACAGGAGTTGGTGCTTCTCAAGGTGTATAAATCAAAGGAGGTCAAGCATTAGAAAGTGCACATAAGGTCAGCATGAAAGATTTTCTCATCGATCTTTCTATTCTATTATGTCTAAAAAATCAGTTAGTTTATGAATAGGCAATGAGGTTATATTTTCAAGATCTTCCTTAACCCCACTGGATTTGAAAATCAACCTACATGTATCCAAACCCCACATCCCACGTGTAACTATTTCAAACGTTAATTGAAAGCTATAAGAATCACTTAAGTATTTTTCTTCTGTTGGAAACACACATACCAATTTGACCTGACCTCATTGCCATTCCCTTGCCTTTTTCATGGTTTTCAGATTTTTTCTGTTTTTACTTTTTGAGTTTAATCCAGAGCAACTATTTAGTAGCACAATTTGAGGATTCACTCTTTCTTTAGGTGAACTGCATTGTGTTTGACAAAACCGGAACGCTCACCATTGGAAAACCTGTGGTTGTAAGCACAAGGCTCTTGAAAAACATGGTCCTTCGCGATTTCTATGAACTGGTTGCCGCAATTGAGGTAGACCCTTCTTTCTCTGCTGCCAGCTGTTATTAGTACTTTCACAAACGCAACTGTATATCATTCCTTGTGTCTCACTTTGGTTTCAGCATTTTGCATATATCTTTGAAGCTAACCAAGTAGAGGTCTTCTGATGGTGTGGCATACTAAAATATTATCAGGTTAACAGTGAACATCCATTGGCCAAGGCTATAGTTGAGTATGCTAAGAAATTCAGAGAAGATGAAGAGAAACATGTGTGGCCAGAAGCACGAGATTTTGTCTCCATTACAGGTCATGGTGTGAAAGCAACTGTTCAAAACAAGGAAATAGTTGTCGGAAACAAGAGCCTGATGTTAGACTCGGGGATATCCATTCAAGTTGATGTTGAAGAACTCCTAGTAGAAACTGAAGAGCTGGCACAAACTGGAATCCTGGTATCAATTGATCGGGAGGTTGTGGGAGTGATAGCCATATCTGACCCATTGAAGCCTAGGATGTCATTTCCATTCTCAAGTCTATGGATGTTAGGAATATTATGGTGACAGGTGACAATTGGGGAACTGCAAATGCCATCGCCAAGGAGATTGGAATTGAAACTGTTGTTGCAGAAGCCAAACCTGAACAGAAAGCAGAGAAAGTGAAGGAGTTACAGGTAAAACATGATGAGTTGCAAGTAAAATTTTCTTCCTCTTGTTGTGGTATCCATTGTTCCTGATTGCCCACAGGGAACAGGCAGGGATATTTATTGGTTTATAACGTACCAAGAGCTGTTTTGTAACAAGAGTGCATAGAGCTATGATTAATCTCTCCTCTTTATTGAAAAGGAGGCCTTCAGTCCTGGGGGGGAGGAGATTGAAAAGGAGGCCTTCAGTCCCCCGGGGGGGGAAGGGGAATAGAAGTCTACCTAAAATTTATTTCGGAAATGAGTTATTGATTCTTTTTCTTTAACATTTTTCTCTTTTCCCCCTCTTTCTCTTGCCTACCAATGCTTGAATAATTATTTTCCCTTTCATATCCAGGCCATGGGACTAACAGTGGCATTGGTTGGAGATGGTATTAATGACTCACCAGCACTAGTGGCTGCTGATGTGGGAATGGCAATTGGTGCCGGCACAGATATAGCCATTGAAGCAGCTGACATTGTTCTGATGAAAAGCAACTTGGAGGATGTGATAACTGCCATTGACCTCTCCAGGAAAACCTTCTCTCGCATCCGTATGAACTACTTCTGGGCACTGGGCTATAATCTATTCGGCAGCCCCATCGCTGCCGGGGCCCTTTTCCCATCCACTGGTTTCCGTCTACCACCATGGGTTGCTGGAGCTGCAATGGCTGCTTCTTCAGTTAGTGTTGTTTGCTGGTCTCTCTTGTTAAAGAATTACAGAAAACCCAAGAAGTTGGATACCCTTGAGATTAGAGGAATCAAAATTGAGTAACCAGTCACTATCAAGTGGAGCTAGCTAGCTACATTTGTACATTATGTCCATAAGCTTGAAGATTGATAGATTAATATCACTTTCTTCCAGATCATTAAAGGGACCTAATCAAGGATGGTCCCCTGTGTACATAGCCATGTAATAGTGAAGTCTTTTTTTTTTTGGGTAAGAATGTAATTGTGAAATCTATTGTTTGTAAAGGTGTGGATTGGAACATAATTGGTGTTAGCTGAAAATCAAGGATTGGCTCTTTTAACTCTTTTCCTAAATGGCAACTAGAACTCGACTTTTCCCAGAAATCACATTGTAGCCAATACTTAACCATAAACCATAAACCTTGTGTACATGTGTCCAATGGTGTGTTTGATGGGTAAGAAAAAGAGAAATATAAAAGGTGAAGGTTCCTCAAAGGCAGCGTGATCCCTGCAGCAGCACAGCGATCAATGGGAGTACATATAGAAACATCAACAATATCAAGATTTTTGTTTTCATGGAGGTGGGTGGTTATTTCGGTCTGGGTGTAGAGGTCACGTTGTTTTCTGGGCTTTATTATTATTATTTTTTTTCCTATAACAAATTCAATAATTGTTTTACTAATTTCGTCTTATTATGTTTTGTTTTTTAATTTCTTGCTAACCAAACAAAACACGAGAGAAATCAAGGGAGATGATAATAAGATAATAAGATCATAAGACTTTTTTTTTTTGGTAATCAATAAGATCATAAGACGACGAAGTATAGCAGTGACTCTGTATCTCGTCTTCCGCAGTCTTCGCACTTAGCAGCTGACTTCTCATTCTCACCAACTAAAGCGACATTTCTTGCGCATCCAAATTTCAGCAGCACAAGTTGAAGTTGAGAGTTGAAACAGTAAATTTGTGGAGAAATGAAGCTCAAGGTCTATGGCGATCGATTGTCCCAACCAACCCGTGCTGTTATCATCTTCTGCAAGTAGTATTTCGCCACTCCTCTTTCGTACCTTTTTTTGGTTTGGGATCGCCGAATTCTAAATTCTTTTGTTTTTAATGTTGTCTTTTGATATGTCTACCAATTCTATGTTCATATGTGGAATCTCAAGTTGTTTTAATTGTGGATTTGTGAAATAGGCTGAATGGAATCGATTTTGAGGAGATTAGAATCGACCTATTGAAACGTCAACATCTATCACCTCAATTTAGAGGTCAGAATCGTCGGATCATGCAAAATTTGCAAACTTTCTCTGTGTGTGTGTGTGTGTTTTTTTTTTTATTAGGTTTCCTTTTTTTTTTTAGTGCATTTATTGATTCTTTTTTAGTCTCAAAATGGTAAATTCATGTCCCAACCAGTGCCTTTGGTCATTTGTAGTATCCTGGATCAGAAACTCTGGTTGCAATCGCAGATCCCTAATCATTTTTTTCTGAAATTATCTTGCCAGAGTCTGTCTAAATCTCTCCTTTAAGCTCAAAGAGGTATCTGTGGAGTCAGAGAACCCAGTTACCCAGCCAAA
Source organism: Macadamia integrifolia (assembly GCF_013358625.1). Lineage (NCBI taxonomy): Eukaryota > Viridiplantae > Streptophyta > Magnoliopsida > Proteales > Proteaceae > Macadamia > Macadamia integrifolia. The sequence continues at coordinate 25,072,206 of NC_056570.1, read as the reverse complement.
TAGAGTTGACCAACTTGACTTTTTAAGTGCTGTTCATGTTTTCATACATTTCAAATAGAGTTTTTTTTTTTAATGGCTAGGATGTTCGATTTGATTTTTTTATGTCCAACTGTTTATTGATCTTAAATTTTATAACTTAACTGGAAGACAATGAAATCAAATTGAACATCCTAGCCTTTAAAAAAAAAAAACAAAAACAAAAACAAACTCGTTACTAATAAGTGCATAATATCATACCCTGCAACAACTCCATCAAGTGAGGTCAGGAAGCATAATTTCTCTAGAATGAATTCATCTCGAGCACAACCGAGACTCAGTGAACTAAATTTGCAGTCTGAAGGTTGGACGAAACAGGTAGGCACTTCACTCGCAAGTGAGCATCCAAGATTACTAAGGCCACTTTGTTCATTACTGATATACCCATTAAAGAATATAAACAGGATTGATTTTAATCTGAATGGCACCTCCATTGTGTCAGCTAAGGGACCTCACAGAAGTGATGGCAAGCCCAAATCAGCTACAAGTTTGATAAATCTGTTGTGTTTCTTCTAGAGCAGCGTTACACCAAATGGTGCATTGGAAGGTTGAATCTAGCCCAATCTAGAGTGACCCTTTAACTGATTTCTGAATTGCTGGTCACTATTTGTTCTTAGAGTTGCCTGATGATATCTTATGGAATTAGAAAACAGTTGGTTGTGCATGAATGTGAAGCCATGTCAGGAATTCTGCCATTTTGCATAATTATGTTGCTAAATCTTACAAATGGAAAGACCTGTTCAAGTAGTTAATCAATAGAATTTCTTTAGGTTGTGTTCTTTCATCTGTGCACATACTATAGAATCCACATTTCACCGTAAACAACCTTCTGCAAGAATGCTGGAGTTGAACTAGTGCAAGAGTGTGTTCATGCCATTTCCCCAAACTTTATTTGAGGTGCATGCCTCTATCTTTCTGTATCATATGAAGAGGAACTTCTGATCACAAGAATAACTTTCCACATACACACGCACACACACTTTTAACTGTATTAATGGTTTCCATGGTCCATTTTCAGAAATCAATCCCATGAAACAAGTTCCAGCAATTGTTGATGGAAAATTTAAGCTGTTTGAAAGGTATTTCGGATTTTCTATTTGATCGTTTCTCATCCTTGAACACTGGATTCTTGTATTTGAGTTATTGTTGACACTTTTTAATAGAATAGCTGTGTCATTCTTTTATGAATAACTGACTAATTAAACATATACCAAAAGAAAGGGATTGCTCCTTGTAGAACTGTTTGTAGTGAAACAATTTTATTTGCAAACCCAGCTTTATGAACAATTAAACAAGATGTGACAGTCAGTGTAAACATGTACATGGCTTCCATCACAACTGAAGAAAAATAAATTATCATAAAACAATAAGTGGATTCATTAACCCTGCCCTCAAGTGAATAAAAATTATACACCCATCACAAAAATTTTGGGTTTTCACTTTGTTTTGCAGTGCATTACCTTCTCATTACTCACATGATATATGTTGTCTTATACAGTTCTCTCCTAATAAACACTTTACCTGGAAAAAAACCATTAACTTCCATTAGAACTCTCCACAAAAGCAATGGAATAACTTCTCATATTCATTTCTAGCACAGGTGCTACTTTTTTGGTTGTAAAGCCTTTTGCTTGGGTAGAGTGGTTATTTTTTATGCTAGTAAGATGGCTATGCCCAAATTGTGTGGTTTGATTAATATTTGAATAATATAAAAACCAATACATTATGAAATAGTTGACTATGCATAAAAAATCTGGGCAGATTAATAGTTTTTCACATAAAATGTTCTTTCTTTACTTTGTTCTAATTCACTATATATATGCATCCTTCATAGAAATTGAAGTTTTGCTGACTTAATTTATAGATTTTCAAGTTGCACCCTCTGATGTTTTCATCTAGCAACCTCTCGTCATATGGTGCCTGTCAACGTTGAATAATCTGATGTCTATAAATAGAGGGGTAATTGTCCTGTAGGTCTGTTTTTTTAGTTTCCCCAAATCTCAATCAACATAAATCTTTAGTCTTCTGTATTTACCCATATTTGCATTCTGTGATTACATCTTTAAGCTCTGTGATGAATATGTTAACAGTCATGCAATTCTGCGCTACCTTGCTTGTGCATTCCCGGGAGTTGCAGATCATTGGTAAGTTGAAGTGGCCTTTTTATGCGAACCTATATCCTGTTGCAATGGTTTTCAGTTATTGTACATTTATTTATTTATTATTCACAAAATAATATTAATTTACATTTCTATATATCAGCATTATACACAAAAAGATCCAATATTTAAATTTCGAATGCACATTTTTTAAGGTACCCAGCTGATCTTTTCACAAGAGCAAGGATTAACTCAGTCTTGGATTGGCATCATTCGAATTTACGACGTGGCACAGGTTCTGTAAATTCAACACCAAAAGATATTATCCCATTCTTAATTGATGGCTAAAATATCTATGAATACATCTTTATGTGACTATCACTGGTAGAGATATAGAATATCACTAAATATTTCTTTTCACTATGTTTATTGCTGTATATTGAAACTCTGTATTGCTAAATATTCTTTCCTTGTATTGTTTGTACTTGCTAGAACAATGATTAGTGTGCCTCAGGGGCACATTGGGGCTTTCCCCCCCTCCACGGACACTAATTAGAGTGGGGCGGTTGGATGGGGGGGTATATTTGTAAATACTTTATATTTTCTGTTTTGTACTCCTATCATGACCCTATCATAACTCTATCATGATTTTATATTATAAATAGGGGACTTGTGTGATCAGTTAAAGATACACAAGAATTCTCCCATTCTTCTTGTTAACCGTACTCCATTCTCCTTTTATAGTGAATAACAAAGCACCATTGGGCATTGGTTCCTTGCCAAACTTTCATGGTACTTTGGCTCCTTAATCCTTTCCATTGATATAGGGTTTAGTCCATATTCTCTCTCTCCATCTTTTTTGTAATGGCCTCCAGTAAAGATTCATCTCAGTCTTCCGGTATTTCTTCTTCTTCACAACCACCCCTCGATCTCATTAGATGCATGGAAAAGAATGGTTAAGGAAGATATCTCAATGATTATCTTAATAAGGTTAAAAATATTTAAAAATATTTCACATGCATTAACTGCTGCTCAAGACAATTCTGAGCCATTCATTTTTACATTTTTTTAGTCTAAACCGTCTATTTCCACTCAGAGTTGGGAGCGTGCAAAGTAATGTCTAGAGTATTGGTACACATCCAGGATGTGTGCCAGTACAAAAGGGGGTATTTGATTGAATTAGACTCTGAAATTTGGCACGTGGCTATTATAGATCAGTCCTCTCTATCCAACGGATGGATGGACATCATTTGTCCATGTGGCAGAATAAATGTTTCGGGACATTTGGAAAAATAACAGACCTTTTTTATGATAATAATTCGCTTAATTTTAAAGATTAAATATTACCTAGGGAATTCCATAGTTACCATATAAATTTTTCATTGCCAGTCTTTTATTAAGACTGACTTTGTAAATTTTGTATGGTCATGCACTTCTTTGCTATCACCCAATTTTCTATTTTTGTCATTTCTGTTTCTTCCCCCCCCCCTCCCTCCCCTCCCCTCCCCCCCCCTCCCCCGCCAAATGTTTAATCAGATTTTACATGTATATGGTTTTCTAAGAAAATGTTACTCATTGCCTTGCAGTTACCTTGGTTTTTAACACTGTTTTGGGGTCTGCATTTGGTCTTCCATTGAACCCACAAGCAGCTGCCGAAGGTGAGAAAATTTTGTCCTCGTCCTTATCAACAATTGAATCGATTTGGCTTGGAGAGAATGGGAAGTTCCTACTGGGAAGCTCTCAACCATCTATTGCAGATCTGAGTCTTGTTTGTGAAATTATGCAATTGGAGGTAACTCCTTACCCTACCCATTCCCCTCCCCCCAAAAAGGATATAGATAATTTAAGAGAAGGGGAAGAAATCCAACTTCATATGGACTTTTGAATTTTTTACTTTTGATATAAAAGGTTTTTCTGGGAAGAGCATGGGATTTCCAAGAGTGTCAACATGATTCTTTCTGATGTTGATAAGTCCATTTGTTGCTATTTACCCGAACGACCCGTTTGTTTAGAGGGGAAGTAGTGGGGCGGGAAACTTGTATTTGTTTCCCTCCCATTACCACAATTAGGTGTGTTTGTTGAATCCGGCTCCTCTCCTGACCGGTGATAGCTACCTGGGCGATCAACATGTGTCCAAGCGGTGATCCAACGGCTATGCTTCTACCAACTAGAACAAAGGCGCCGCGCCAAGAGCCGTTGGATCACCGCTTGGACACGTGTCGATCGCCCAAGTAGCTATAGGCAAGACCTAGGCGATCATTGCCCAGGAGAGGATCCCGATCCATGTTTGTTTAGGATGTGGTGGGAAACTTACTAGACAGCTTTTGACCTTGTACTTTTTGGTCTAGTTCTTGTCTGGTAACTTGGCACCCCACAAATTCCCACCCCATCCACTTCATATTTTCATATTGTGTCTTTCTTTCTCTCCCACTAAATCCCACCCCACATCCATTTTACTTTCCCAAACATGTTGGTCATCCCAGCAACATATGGGTCCCACCACTACAACTCTCCCACCCCACAACTCCCCTCTAAAAAAACGGGGCCTAATATTTCTTTATCTCCTGTTTCCAGGACTGTTCTTGAGCTACATGATTCTGCATTCTTTTTGCTTCAACGTTCGATATGTTTTGCATGTTAAAGGGAATTTTCCCCTGCTTTTGTAAATTTATCAGTCCAATAGTAGTGCAGTTTACGGCCAACCCAACAGGCCAACACAACTAAGGTGTCCAACCCACACAGTTTGATCTATTTTAGTTAACCAAATTTGGTCAGGCTAGCCTTGGATAAAATTCTGTATGAGCTGAATGTACTTCTACATGCTGTTTTCTTTCTATTAGTGCAGAAGTTAGATATAAGATACACATTGTACTCTGTTGTACTTGTTTGAAGCCTCACTGGAGCGTTCGCTTCTATCTCTCATTGTTGAAAATGGCAGGCCAATTAGTCCTTTAGGTCAGGGTGGGGTACTGGTGCAAGTTAGAACCAGCCCAAGTTGGGGCCAATTGTGGTTTGTAAACCTTATATCATGACCTTCAGGCTAACATACTCGTCAGTCCTTCCAATCATATGCTCAGAACCATGTGCGTCTTCTGACAAAATGGTTTTTGTCCAGTCAATTTTATCACAGTTGCAGAGCATGATTCTTCTGGCATGTTTTCATGACCTCCCAACTGAAGCATATCAACCAATTGTCCAGATCAGAGTCCAAGAGTTAAAAAGAGGAAATGCAACAATGTGACAAAACTTCTGTCCCATAGTTTGTATGTCACAGTAGCATTAATTATGTGACCACAATTCTAGATTTTGATATTTGTTTATTCATGCACAAAAAAGTCGTACTAATTTCAACCTTGCTAAAGTAGATAGCACCTTAAATTGTAGGACAATGAGCATGGGATAGATCTTCATGTCACAATTAACCTTTTGTTTCAGCTATTGGACGAGAAGTATATCAATCGATTATTGGGTCCCCGCAAGAAAATTCTGCAATGGATTGAGGATACAAGAAATGCAACGGCACCTCATTTTGACGAACTAAACACTATCTTATTCAAAGCTAAATCAAAGTTTCGGGGGCAGTCAAGTGGACAAAAATATGGGACCAAATCAAGCATAAAGGCGATGTTATCATCAAAGATGTGAGTAATAAGCTTATCTACCAGTCTGCAGGTAGACTGACTTTGGATATTGAAGTTCAAGTAGGTGTTGGATTATGTTTTCTTTTGATCATTATTTTGGGTATGCTGTCTTTTCGGTTATTCGCATGCTTCGAGCAGCTGGCTCATGGACAAGGCCTGTCCGTTTAATGCATGTTGCCAATGCAAGTTTTCAGGTTTATGACTCAAGACAATATTGCTTATATTGTGTAGTCAAATATTCTGGTTCTGCTGTTTCTACTCTTTCGGGAAGGAAAAGGTTTTGAATAATTTATTGTTTGCCTTCAAACTCTTGTTAGACTTAAATTCAAATCACCATCTGAGTGATTCAATCATGTTAAATTGTAATGCAGGATCCGAATCATGTGTCACTTATGATGCTCCACTCATAGAAATGTCCATATAAGCACGGGAAAATTACATGATTACCTTTTTTTTTTCTGGTAAAGAACTACATGATTACCCCTTTTGGGTTTTGGGTAGTTTTGTGAACCCAAACCTAATTTTGGATATTTTTATTAACTGAAACTTTGGGTGGGTAGATTTATAAAAGAAACCCAAAAGTCGGTAATCATATAATTTTCATTATAATTAATTACAATTCATGTAGAGATAAATTGTATATGTTTAAGACCGATTAATTCGACTCAACTTGACCCTATTTGAGGGAATAATGTTATACAGGGTTTGCTGAGTTGAGTTGGTCATACAGGGTCTGCTGAGTTGAGTTGGTCTTGAACCTGATTGGCTGGGCTGGGCTGCAATTAGAGAATCTGGGTCAAGGTTGGGCTGGAGCTGGACTGGATCACAGATTAGAGGCTTTCTACCTGAACGCTCCAATGTGATGAACCACGCGTCATGAGTCATGAGTCATGAGTCGTGACATGGTTGAACACCTGGAAGGCCTGGATCGGTTGGTCTGACCTTTAGTTTTCATTAATAAAAGAGGGAAAAAATTGGCTATGCCACCAGTAAAACCGAAAGCTAGGATTCTTTGTGTCCATCTCTTTCTTCCTTTTTTTTTTTTTAAATGATCTCCATATATGATTTCCCATTGTGTACCTCTATTGGCGATATCTACTAGCTTAAAACTTGGTCCAAAAAAATATATATCTTTACGATTTTAACTTTAATCTGATATGATACCTGATCTAGGATGAGTCCGAATCAGGTCCTCGTACGAGAACCTAATCTTGGATTTTCGTATGTTTTGTTGGCTGACACGTGTATTCCATTTAATTCCACAATCGGATTACCTACAATCTCTCTCTCTCTCGGTTATCCCTGATCTCTCTTTTAACTTAAATTAGGGGTGTAAGTGCAGCCTTGACAATCCGAACCCGCCCTAATCTGCCCTGAGCCCGAACCCTGTCTAACCTGACTATAAGGGCCAACCAGGCTCAATCCGACCTAACAATGGGTTGAAGCATAAAAAACCCAACCGACCCTAACCTGCCCTGAGTCTATCCCTGATTATTATTGTGCTTCATAGAATGCAGGTGTCTCTCCTAACTAAGGGAGTTTCTTGTTATTGTCATTGAGTTTCTTGTGTAACAAGAATATGATAGAGAACAATATAGTCAAAAAACAAAACACAAAGCCAAAGGAAAAACCCATCTGTACAACCAAAAGTTTATTGGTCTTTATATATTAGAAGTTATGCATTATTATAGATCAAGATGAAATTTTAACAACAGTGAATGATTGGATTATGTCTAAACAAGTTGACTTTTGATGGAGGAGATTAAAAAAATGGTCACATGGTTAGGGTTCACAATCCTTATAGGTTTTAGCATAAGTCTAAAATACCCTCTTGGAACTCTGTAAGGTTATAGTACAAGTCTAAAATATCCTCTTGATAATTCTACATGTGAAAGAATCTCACTTTCTTTTAGGACCAAGTTTTTCTTTAGCCGTGGTGATTCATTCACCATAGGTTTTTTTTTTTTTTTTTTTTTTTTTTTATTCACCGTAGACTTTATATGAATGTCAGAGGATATCAAAATGGTATTTTGGATTTATACTAAATTTGAAAAGGGATTTGTGAACCTTAGGATTGTGGGTGAACCGTCCTCTATAGATGAGTAAAACTTTCTTGTATTGATAATTTACCAAGATTTCATTATATTTTAATCTATTGAGACCAATATCTAAAGATAATTTTGAGGATTAAAATAAAAATCCAAGGTTAAATTATGATTAAAATGAAACAAAATAAAAAAATGAAATTTTTTTTGATAAATCATTAGGAGAGAGAGGTGATTATCCTTTACAGTGAGTGCGGCGGTGCGGTGAGCATCGGATGGCCGAGACCATCTGGGCATGGGCACCAAGGTCCTCTCGATCATTCGATATTCACTATACCATCGCACTCACTGCAAAAGATAATTTTGCGAGCGAGAGAGAGAGAGAGAGAGAGAGAGAGAAAAGGAGTGTGTGGTTCCATTTGTTTAAAAAGAGAATGGGAAGAAAAAGTAGGAAGGAAAATGTAGTGATCTCGTACGAGACCTGAACCGGACTCATCTAGGATCGGCCAGGTATTTGTTTTTGTCGATACCGATTCTATGTGGCCTAATGCCAAACTGAGGTACGGTATCATTTCTTGGGACTGGTGGGACCCATATGGTATGGTCAAGAGAGGGAAGATAGATAGAATAGAATACACCCTGTGATGTAGACTTAACTATCAAAAAGGTGCTCTGATGCGAACCTTTCGCTGATACATGATACTAGGGGTGTCAATTCCTAAACCGAACCGGTAAAACCGGTCGGACCGAATCGATAACAATCCGGATCGGACCGAATCGAAGCCTTATTGGTTCGGTTCGGTTTCGAGTATTGTAACCCCAAAACCAAACCGAACCGCACCAAAAACCGGATGAACCCGAAACCAAACCGAAATCGGCTCAAAACCCGGACTGAAACCGAAACCAAACCGGTAAGAAACCGAAACACTCCAAAATTCATTAAAAAAATCAAAATTTGAATAGTTTTGTATACATTTTTATGGAAAATCGAATCCAAACTAGACCAAAAACCAAAACCAACTCGGTTACAAATCGATTTAAGAAACCGAAGTTCAACAATTCATCATTTGGTTGTTTCCTAATGGCTCCATACCGGTTTAGAAAACCGATCCAAACCGAAATGAACCTAATAAATCCAAACCGGTACCAACCCGAACCCAAACTGCACCGAAACCGACACCGGACCGAAACCGCACCAACCCGGACCGTTGACACCCCTACATGATACCGTGATAATATAATAGTGCCTTTTTTTTTTTTTTTTCGTGAGATAATAATAATATAATAGTGCCTTTGGCCAAAACCTTTTGGGGATATCCGGAATCACCCTAAAGGGTGTCTCTGTCTAATATTGTATTCTCATGTGGGCCCATGGCCCGCTAAAGCATCCTACAGGATGTGAACCCAAACATTATAATCCAAAGGTCGTCCATCTTTTTGTGATCACAAAGATTCTCGTTTATCACCTACGTGGACTAGATGTGATGTATGAGACTTTTATACTTCCCCTACCCCACTTTTTTTCCTTGGACCTTTCTTTCTTTTGGGTGGTCGTCGTCCAAATGAGTAGTGATCGGTCACCACTGGTGAGGTGTAGGGGAGTGGGGACCACCAAGTTTGGTCACTCATCCATGTCAATAATCACATCATGTTGACATGGAAACCATCTTATACGTTAATGCCCTTTGGATATTTAGAAAAAATAAAAAATAAAAGGTCTCTAGTCTCTACCACGTTACGTGGGACAGGTAACTATTGGATCCCCATTATTACCCGAAAAAAAAATATATATATTGGACCGCACAAATAATAATAATTATTTATTTATTGATAAATGCCACCAAATCTCTCTTTAATTACCAACTTGCCATTATATATATATATATTTTTTTTTTGATAAATGCCTCCAAGTCTCACTTCAATTACCAACCTGCCACTCTAATTATGTAGTATTTTCCCTATCACGCAAACTGCCTACGACTACAGTGCTACTGGACTATGGATAATGGATAATGGACCGGGTAACAGCTCCACGAATAGGGAGGTCAAGTGGTAAACTAATTGCAATAAATTAGGGTAAACTACATTGCAATTTAATCGTGTTAGATTGAATATTTGGACAAATTTATTGCAATTAGTTTACCAGAATATTAGTAAGGGTTCAATCTATCTAGGTACCCTAATTGCAATAAATCTCCTGTCCCGTGTATGTATTCTGGTAAACTAATTGCAATAAATTTGTCTGACATATACATTAAATTTAATTTAATTTTTCACTCACAATAAAGAACAACTGTGGGCCCTTTTTGTTTTGTTGATGATTCATGACAAAGGCCGGCAGTCGGTCAAGTTTGGTTTGGTTACTCCCAATCTATTCACTAACCAAATTGGGAAAATGCTAATCCTAATAGGTATAAATATGACATTAGTATCTTTCAAGAAGAATTATGTTATTAAATTTATAAACAAGACAATTAATTATATGTGCTTATATTATTGAACATATTTACAATAGTACCAAGAAAAGCGGAGTGAGAGCTCTCGCCAAAAAAGCAAGTATCAACTTGAGGATCTTTTTGATTAGCTTTTCTTCTTTCTCAATAAAATTACGGGGGTCGGTCTATACCCTCTTTGAACCATCTCGAGGGATCCAACAAGGCTGCCCTTTTAGTCCATTCCTCTTCATTGTGTCCATCCAAACTATTGAATACTTACAGGGAACTCAATATGTTTAAAGGTATAAAAGTGGCACTAAATGCGACCTAAATTTCACATCTATTCTTTGCAGATGACACATTCATTTTTTGCCAAGCTACTGAAGAGGATGTGTCCTCAATTAAGTGTATCCTGGAGCTTTTTTTTTTTTTTCATTGTATGGACTAACAATGAATCTTGATAAAACCGGTATCGCTTTTAGCTCCAATGTTACACCTGCAGGTAAGTCTAGTATTTGGAAGCTTTTGGTTGTAAAGGAAATGGAAAGAAATAATTCCTACCTTGGCACTAACATCTTCTTTAGCTGAAATAGGAGGAAAGTAAATCCTTTATCCTACTAAGGAAGAACGGTGCTGCTAAAGTCGGTCCTGGCATCCACCCAAACATACCTCATGTCCTGCTTCGCTCTTCCAAAAAGCATCTGCAAACAATTGGATTCTATCCCACTCCACTTCTGGAATGGGGATGGCACCCAATCCAAAAAAACCCATTTGATAAGGTGGAAGAAGATTTGCTCACCCAAATTTCTGGAGGGCTTGGTCTTCACAATTTGAAAATTCGGCTTCTCCTTAAACTAGGATGGAGATTACTCACTGAAGGCAAAACTTTGTGGACCCGGGTGTTGGAAAAAAATATATTTCCCCAACAGATCAGTTTTCCACCCCAAACACGCTACAGAAAAAAGGTACAATAGTTTGGAGCAGTCTGGTAAGTATTCTCCCCACACTATAACAAATGTGGTTATCAAGAAAATTACTAATGACAGGACCACATCTTTTTGGTTTGATCCTTGACTCTCTCACCACCCTTCCCTAGGCTCTCTGACCACCTCTAATTACATTGTCAATGTCAGTGACGCCATCACAAGATCTAAATGGAACACTAATCTTTTAACCGAGCCTTTGTCCCCGGATATAGTTGCTCACATCACACCACACCAGTTTCTCATGATCATTGGTGGTGTTCTTTATCCCATTCAGGGAGATTTACTGTAAAATGGGCAATTAAATTCTTCACAGATAACCAGACTCTCTCACCACCCTCCCCTAGGCTCTCTGACCACCTCTAATTACATTGTCAATGTCAGTGACGCCATCACAAGAACTAAATGGAACACTAATCTTTTAACCGAGCCTTTGTCCCCGGATATAGTTGCTCACATCACACCACACCACACCAGTTTTTCATGATCATTGGTGGTGTTCTTTATCCCATTCAGGGAGATTTACTGTAAAATTGGCAATTAAATTCTTCACAGATAACCAGTGTGCTAACTTACGTGAGAACTTCAACAGGTGTGTCTGCTCCTCTTTATGCTTATATTGGTGGCATTTTTTTTGGAAACTGAATCTACATCCAAAACTCAAAATCTTTTTTTGGCAACTAGCTCAGGGAGGATTTCTAACTAAAGAACGCCTGCAGAAATGGAAGTCAAAAGACCCACCCTATGATTTGTGTCATCACCTGACCGAGTCCTTATGGCATATCTTTGTTGATTTTGACTTCACTAAGAGAGTTTGGACAGCTAGCCCATTGGGCCCAAGGACCTCGCTGATCCCCTCCCCTCCCTTTTTAATACTTTAGTGTTGTATTTTTTTAATTCTGGTTAAGTCCTCCCAGCCACATGGCTTCTTTACCTCTTTCATAATAGGGTGCTATTTTATCTAGACATATAATAATGAAAGTCCAAACCCAATGGGGATCATTTATATCCTCCAGAAGTGGACTCAACTTGACAGAACCACCTCCAGCCTGAACCCAACTATAGAAATTAACCATCTGGTCTCTCCCCCAACAGATATCCACAACAAATACATACTAGTTTGTTCCACCCATAAAGATGAAGAGATTCCTGTGTACGGATGGGCGTGTTGCATAATTCATCTATGTGATGACAGGAAACCAATTTGAAGCCAGTGCGAGGGCTCTCCTTCATGGGCCGAATCAAACTAGAAATGGAGGCTGGACAATAGCAGTGGTTTGGAGTGATGATGAAGTTTTGGGAACACTCCTCTTTAACTACTCTAACCCAACCTTATGCCCTTTAAGCATTCTCTCATTATTTTTGCATGTCTATAAGACTTACCCTAATATTTTGTTTAAGCTCAGGCCAAACAATGAGATTGTACTATCTACTAAACAGTTAGCTAGGATCACTACACAGCTACCCGCTTACCTATTACTCAAGATATTATCTCCTATGTATAATTAGAAGTTTGCTGTGTGTCTCATAACTGAGTTGTTCATTGAAATTTGTCTTGGTGACCTCTAATTTTTCTTGTCCAACCTTATGGTTTGAGCATTTATGATATAACATGTCGCGATAATTCATTCTTGTTACTTCAGTTACTTAATTCTTTCTACAATTACAGAAAGCTTGATTCCCTTCTGTTTTCAGATAAAGCTATTCTCAGTGTTCTGTGGGTGCATTGAGGAATTTTTTTTGTTTAGTAGGAAAGATTATTTATTCATCTTGATAGCTTGATAGAGGAAAATCTGGTGATTAAGTCTTCAACATCCTGTAAGTTTTGATTAAAAATATGGAGAAAAATTCTTCTTCTTCTTCTTCTTCTTCTTCTTTTCCTTTTAATTTAATCTATTTTATGCTACACTCAAGATTTGCTGTGGATTTCTCAATTTTCTTTGAGTAACAATAAGTTATGTATGGGGAGTTGTCCCTTTTCTCAAAATGAGGAGGCACCTGTTGGATTCTTCTCGGATTAGTATGTTTCCCCCAGTAGATAGGAAGTGGTTAATTTTTGACAGGATTATTCACATTTTGAAAGCAACTAGATCATTAATTCTTCATAAAGCCTGCTCCTCCATATATACAATTTTGAGGTTAATTGCCCATGGAAGAGTTATAATTACTATTTGGTTATCTCAAAAGAATAATTTCGGATATTGTTTGTTATCCCTGCCTAAAATATGTGGTGTTGCCTGTTCTTTATGATTTTATGCATCAGTGCCACCAACTTTTGTGCAGATTTTGAAATAGTGAGGTTGTACTTATTAACACACCTTATGTTGGTTATTAAAATGACACAATTTTGAGCCTTTTGGGAGATTGGAAATTAGTCTTATTTGAAGGACTAGGGAAGGTTTTGTGTTTGGTAGTGAGGCGCTTCCAAGTATCAAGAGATTAGAACCAAGGATCAGTATCAGTTCCGATGATCTCTTTCAGTGTATTCTGGCAGATATTGACCAATCAATGGTGATGTTGGCTGAAGTTAACTTGGATCAGCCAATCTTTAAAAGCTTAAATACAACTCTTGTAATAGTTTCTCTGATCGTCTCTGATTTTCTGTTTAATTTTTAAAAGATCCAGGGATGTACTGCCTAATACCTATCATATATTTATTGTGTTTTTGTTAAATTATTCAGGAAAGAATGTTGGACGTGAAATTGTATGAAAATGAAGGGCTACTCCCCCATCCCCTCCCCTGGAAAAAGTACAAAAAAGAGAAAGCTTTCTAATTCTTCTGTGAAATTTTTCTGAATCCTCTCCCCCCGACCCTTACCATTTTTTTTCTTTCCAAAATCAAAGAAATCAAAGTCTGCCCCAAACCATCGTTATACTGTACATTCAGTGTACACCTAATTGTTATTATTCCTTGCTAGTTTCTAACACAACACTCATTATTATATCACTTATTAACCATGACAAACTGTTTGGATCTAATGTGCTCAGTAGCTTTATGATTTCTTATATGCAGCTAGTTTATTCAACAAGGGTTCTGTTAATTGTTTCTTGATATTGTTTGTGTTCTTAGAGATAATTCAATTGATTTTTTTTTTTTTTTTTGGACCTCTTTATTTTATTAGTCTTCTATTAGTTTGGCTCCTGGGTTTAATTTTTATATATTTATCTATTTTGCTTGCTATGTTTTTGTAAGTTGTCCATATTTAGTTCTTTGTTCTATTCTTTCCAGGTACTGGTGGTCTATTGTTAATTTACTTGATTGGTTAAAAATCCTTTCTCTTACAACCCTACCAACTGGATTAGGAAAATCCCAGCCGTGATGAGCTATCTCAAGCTAGGGGTGGAGCTGGTGAGTGCCCAAAACCTCATGCCTCAAGATGTTGAAGGTTCTGCCAGTTCTTTCATGCAGCTCCACTTTGATGGCCAGAAGTTCCGCAGCTCTGTGAAGGAAAAAGATCTGAACCCTGTTTGGAATGAGGGCTTTTATTTCAACCTAACTGACCCTAACAAACTCCTGAACCTTACATTTGAAGCCTCTGTCTACCACAACAACAAAGGCACCCACTCGAGGGCATTTCTGGGGAGGGTCCATCTTAATGGGACTTCATTTGTTTCCTACTCTGATGCTGTTGTCTTACACTACCCACTAGAAAATAAAGGCTTGTTTACAAGCGTAAAAGGAGAGCTTGGCTTGAAAGTGTATCTCACTAATGACCCCTCAATAAAACCCTCAAATCCACTTCTTGATGTTGAATCCTTCCCAAATGACTATTGTTCATCCCAACCACCACAAGTTAGAACTTCCAAATCCAAATCGTGTTCTCTACCCCATTCCCAGACACGATGAGCAACCTTAAGCTAGGGGTGGAGCTGTTGAGTGCCCACTTTCTCATGCCCAAGTATGATGAGGGATCACCCAGTTCTTTCGTGGAGTTCAATTTTGATAGCCAGAAGTTCTGCAGCACTGTGAAGGAAAAAGATCTGAACCCTGTTTGGAATGAGAGCATTTATTTCAACATCTATGAACTGAACTCCAACCTCCAGAACCTTACACTTAGTGCCTGTGTCCTCAACTACAACAAAGCCACCCACTCAAGGTCATGTCTGGGGGACGTCTGTCTCGATTGGACTTCATTTGTTCCTTACTCTGATGCTGTTGCAATACACTACCCTCTAAAAAAATTTGGCATATCCTCACGTGTAAAAGGAGAGCTTGGCTTGAAAGTCTATGTAATCGATGACCCTTGAATAAAATCCTCAAATCCACTTCTTCCTCCTTATGTTAAATCCTTCCCAAACTGTGACTCTAGTCCACCCCAACCACGAGTGCAAGAACCTGCCAGCACTTCTGATCTAGTTGGACAGATGCAGTTCCTCTTTGTCCGAGTTGTCGACGCCCGTGACCTTCCTAACATGGATATTTCAGGCAGTCTTGATCAGTATGTAGAGATGAGGGTTGGGAACAACAAGGGAATCACAACAGACTTTGAGAAAAACAAATTCCATTATTTTTGGAACAGGCAGGCTTTTGGCTTTTCAAGAGATCAAATGCAATCATCAGTTTTAGAAGTTACAGTTCAAACAGATTTGGTCATGGATGACTTTACTGGCATTGTTAGATTTTACATCAATAGGGTGCCAACACAGGACTCACCAAATGGTCCACCAGCTCCAGAGTGGTATCAGCTGGAGGACAAGGATGGGGAGAAGACCGAAGGGGAGCTGATTCTTGCTGTGTGGATAGGTACTCCGAGTCAAAACGCCAGTTCCTGGTCTATAAGAGACGCCAGTTGCTGCTGGAGTATAGGAATTTAGAATTTGATGCCTTCTTTTGATTGTTCTCTCATGTTCCTAAAAGTTTTAGAGTTTTCGAAAATAATTTGAAGGCATCTTATCGTTATTATGTCATAACCAAAAACCGCTATTGTCTTGCACATTTTCAGGTATACATGTGAAATTATATGATTTACCTTTGTTAATAAGAAGTGTTACAAATTATTTGACACTTCAAATGTATCAATAAGAAAATCATTTTTTCTATAAGTCAATGAGAGAATAAAATCACAAGTTGGGCTTTGATTAAAGGAGAAAACTGGATTGAGATTTCAGGGTTAATTTATGGAAGTGGAGCCGCAGTTTGGATAACTGAAATCGATCATCTGGGAGTTCTATATGGTTGCAGTTTCATCTATCATGGACAGTGAGAACGAAAATGTCAATTGAGTTCTTGTTTTGACAAAATATTTCAGATATGGAGAAGGGGGGGGGGGGTGTGTTCATGCTTCCTTACTTGGGATGGGGGTGTTTACTGTTCATGAATGATTGTAAACGGGCAGCGTGCTGTTAACATAGGGGAGGGGTCTGTTGCTGATCATAAGAGAGGTGTTCATACTCTCAAGGATTGGGATATAAGAATTTTAGATATTTATAAACTACTTAAATTGTTTACTAAATATAATGATACTTTTTAGATGTATTTTTATTTTATTATTATTTTTTTTTTTGGGTAAAATTAGACGTAATTTTTGTTTTACTTTTCAGGTGTAATGGATTTTTTTTTTTTGGTTAACCGAGGTGTTTGGAACAGCTTACGCGCACCTCGACTAATCTTTAAGAAGACTAGCGCCACAACCCATTGCCACGGTCTCCACTTAAATCGTAGATGAACATATAAGGAATCGAACCTGAGACTGTGCGTCTATCTACATAATCCCCAATTCACCCTAACCATCTGAGCAACCCATGGATGGGTAAATGTAAGGGATTAGATGCAAAGTAAAATAAAATTTAATTAAGAACGATTTGGGTTAGTGATATAATCATTGAGTAATGATTACAAAAGTTTCTTAATTAGGTTTGAAATTTTCTTACTTTCATTACCTAGGATTTACCTTACAACCACACCGAGCCAAATATTCTATCACACCAAGAAAAAAAAAATGAAAAATGTACAAAATTGAGAAAAGTTCATGTAATCAATATGAAGCTATTTCCCTTGCCTTAGAAGTACACCAAAACTCTCTCTCTCTCTCTAAATTAGGAATGTAACCTTTAATCTTGTAAAATTAATAAAGAAATATACAAAACGCAGTTTACAATTAATTATTCTCCAACATAGTGATGCTAACATCTAACCAGATGCTAATTGTAGTTTTCTTTTAATTCATACTTGGAAAGCACCCGATTTTGACCACTTACCAAACTTCTTATTTAGCCAAGTTGAAATCATTCATATTGACTAACTTCAAAAAAATAAAATGTTTTCAATTGAAGCATTATATTGTGCACCTAGTCTTAAAAAAGGTCCTCAACTGACATGCTGAGTAAGTAATAATAAGAAGAATCATACAGTGATAATATAAATATCTTGTAACAAGTCTTAAAAAAATAAAATCTTGCAACAAGTGGTCATGAATAAGGTGGATAAATCCAAGGATATTCTCCAATTTAAAAGGTAAGTGGTTCTATAAAATTTTCCAATTTATAAGGCAAAGGGATAGGTATACTAGCGGGATTTTAACCGTTAGATGAAACATAAAAAATCTCATCCATTTTTGTGGCGAGGTCTTACAAAGCCTGCCCAATACCGCCATTCCATGGTTGTCGTCCGCCCAACTATTCTTTTGCCCTCACCTGTCGCTGCTCTGGTTATTACTCCCCCAACCATGACCCCTTCTCTGGCTAGTGTGCTTGAAGCATCATCGTCGTCAGCAAATTCAAATGTTTCTGCAGATTAAAAAAAAAAAAAAAAAAAAAACACCACTCTCGTCGCTGATGTCGTCAAGGTGAACATCAAACTCTTTATTGCCGCTCTGACCCAATTAATCAATAGTTGAGTTTTGCTGAAGTCAAGTAGTTGCAGTCTTACCTCTCTCTTTCTCTCTCTGTAGGTACATTAGTTATATTGTGAGGCTCATTTAGAGAGATGGAATGTTTCTAAGGGTGATTGCCCCTCTGAGATTTGAGATTTTTCTCAAATCAGAGCGTATGATCCTGAAACTCAACAGCCCTTCTCTCTTCTACCCAAAAAAAATAAAAAAAATTCTCTCTGCCGGTCTTTAATGAACTTTGAAATTTCTCTTCGATCACGAGCAGAAGAAGTCTTCCCCTTCAAAATTTAAATGAACAGTGAAACCCTAATGTTTACCTTCAGCTTTCAGCCATGACCAAAGCTTGGGATGCTTGGTAAGAGATTCTTTACCATTGCTGTAAAATTCTTGTCGATGAGCGCAATGGAAAAATCGATTAGCCCTATTAACACTAGATTGTGTGTGTGTGTGTGTGTGTGTGTGTGAGAGAGAGAGAGAGAGAGAGAGAGAGAGAGAGAGAGAGAGAGATGGCGATGCTACTGGGGGTGGAGGGTTTTGGGAACCACCGGCGTGGTAGCCTTCCTACATGGCCTGAATCATTAGACTGAGGGTGGAGATAGAATTAAGGGAGAGATAAAGTGTAGCAGCGGTGGATTGAAGCTTTGGACCTTTTCACTCAATCTGATGGTTTTATTTCAAAGGGTCAAATCCTATAATTAAAATCACTCTAGCATACTTTATTTCTAGGTAATGTGCTAGCATACCTGTCATTTTCATATATATATATTCTATAGAAGATTCAATTTTTCATCACTCTTAATTAAGAGAGAACTTTTTAAGCCATACCATTTGACCATTAGATTAGATTGAGAAAAATGTGTTTTCAAGTTTGTATAATAGGGGGGCAAGAGTAAATGACAAAACTCACTTGCCCAAGAGTTGAATCATAAAGTCACGTCATGGTGAGTGAAGAGATTCTCTCTCCATCTAAGGTGACTAAAAACTTTTTTCTTTAGCTAATATGAGAATTCACTATGATTAGACCGTTAGATTATAAAATTATTATTATTATTATTATTTTAGTTTGATGGAAAGAAACACTTTATGAAAATGACATTAAACATATGCAAACGAGTATTGAAAGCTACCCACATAAACAAAACAAATACAAAAAAGAAGTCGCACAAGAAAGACCGTGGATGGAACATATGTGTTAGTCGTTACCATTAATTATTTCGGCCCCATAACTATAGCATGGAAGCCCTTGTTTTTATCAAATATTTCTAATTTTGATTAATATGTTTATTATAAAGATGTGCTATCAAATGTTAGGTGTATAAATCTACTTTTTCTTAAAGGGTTTAGGTATTTTGGTCTACCTAATTAGAAGGGAATCTTTGGGTTGCACTTCTAATTGTGCCACATGGAAAGGTGATGTGGCAATTAAGCCTGTTAGATGCATAGAAAATGGCCATGTATTAATATTAGATTAAAAAGAAAAAAAATCACTCATTTACATTCCCTCTTATTCAAGCATTGTCGTGTACCTTAACTTGTATTTCCACTTAAAGAAACTCTCTATAGGTTGAAACTTGACATGTAAACATCATAGGTCATACCCCAATTTTTTTAGTTTTTGTTTGTCTCCATCTAGCATTGGTCAACTTGGCTAAAACTAAACTGACGATGAATTCTTCTAATTAAGGGTGTCAATTAAAAAATTAGACCCTGGCTGACCGATAATTTCTTAATGGTTTGGTATTGGTTTTGACTTTTAGAAACTGCTAAAAGAAAAAAAACCGATTGCACCATCCAAAAACCGATTGATAATAGATCGATAACAGATTGTTAAAAGAAACTGAACAGACCACATTGACTAGATTGATGGCTGTCGATTTTGGTTTGATTTTTATACATTGAATTCTTTCTCAGTCTAAACTATGATGGCCCGGAAAGAGATTGAACACCTGAAGGGGAAGACAAGAGGCACCCAAGATGTCGTGATAGGGAGAGTCGAAACTATGACCTCTGGCTAACCTGACCATAGCTCAACTGTGTGGATGCCCACATTCCCTATTTGACCGGTTTGGTTGCACCATTCCACTTTCGATCAGTTTTTTTTCCGATTAACCCATGGTCGAACCGGTTGATCCATGAGCCAGGCTTACAAATGGAACGGAATGGTATTTCTGTTATTTTATGAACAAATGAAGGCGAAATTCGTAAAGTAAAGAAATGATGTGACGTCATCAAGATATCACTAACCATGTAAAAATAAAAATAAGACACGTTATCAACGTTTGATCCAAAAGAAAAAGAGGTGAGAACTGAGAAGTAGAGGTTTCCCAGTTCCCACCATTATTTAAAGTTTTTGAACTTATTTAATTCTCTGAAAATATCAAAGAAAAGTCCAAAATAGGAAAAAAAGAAAAGAAAAGGAGGATAAGTCAGAGAACTTGTTTTTCTCTCTCTAACTTGTTTTTTCTCTCTCTAATCTCACTATACTGTATGGCCATAGCAAACAATTTCTCAGTCTCCACACGACTCTGTGTTTCTGCTGCGAACCATACGAGAAGCTTTTTGTAGGGTTCATTTCTTGTTTCTCTCTCTCTCTCTCTCTCTCTCTTTTTTCCTTCTCCCTCGTCTATGACTATCTCTACGCGGTGAGGTCTGGGACCATAAAACGACAGCTCCTCTACCTTCGGTGCTTTGATTCTTGAGCCTGTAATCAGTACTTTGAGCTTTGAGATCTGAAGAAATGGGACGAGATATGGAGTAATATTCGGGAAAGTTATTGTTTTTCTTCAATATTTATCTTCTATTATCCCTTTTGGTGTTTAACTATTAAGATCGTAGTGCAGAGGCTGAAACTTGAAAGGTACTTCTGGTTGGATATCTTTTTCATTGTTTTTTATGG
Source organism: Macadamia integrifolia (assembly GCF_013358625.1). Classification (NCBI taxonomy): domain Eukaryota; kingdom Viridiplantae; phylum Streptophyta; class Magnoliopsida; order Proteales; family Proteaceae; genus Macadamia; species Macadamia integrifolia. The sequence goes on along the minus strand of NC_056570.1, from coordinate 25,051,241 downwards.
ATTAAATGAATTTTTTATGATGTGGAAGTGATTTTCTTTTTCATCTGCTCTTCATCTTCGGTTTGGTATGTTTGTTAACTGAAGGACGCGATTTATTTTGTATGGTTTGGCTTCTAGTAGTCGGAGAAATCAATTAGATGATGACTTCTTGATGGAGCTTCGGTCGAACTGTTTTTTTTCTCGTGATTAGGCTGAAAATTTATCTTTTCTTCTTCGTAGTTTGTGCAAAAATTGGCCCTCTTTTAAAATATCTGTTCCCTGAAATGCTGATCTTTTATGTTGTTTCTTCCTCTCGAATTTCTTTTCTGTCGTCTTGGAGACATGTACCGACCAGCCTAAAAGTTGTAGTTTTTGCCGGTTTTCCTGCTATTATTAGATTGTTTAGTGGCTGATGTTTATTCCGGTGATCAACGAAAGCTTATTTTTTTTATTTATTCAGCATGTTCCCTTTTTTTTTTTTGGGTGGGGGTTGGGGGGGGGGTTGGCGGGGGATTGTTAAATCCCAGCAGTATTCCTTCCGATTTTCTTTAAGAATATGAGGTATACGAATCTGGATCCAGGTTCGTTTAGCCAAACCCTCTCCCCCCCCAAAAAAAAAAAAAAAAATGGGGTTAGGGCCTTTTGGGGTGGGGGGAATGTTCTTTGAAAGCGGTGGGGTGTGTTTGTCTGCGTTTCTGTTGGGTTAATTGGAGAGAGAGTGGTTTTGGTGGAATCGGCTATAAGGAATTTTTTTTTTTCTTTTCTACGTGAAAAGTATGGAATATCTGGTTATTTTCCAATGTTTTAAGTTATGCGGTGTAAAAAGTGGCGATCTGTTCGCTTTATGGAACTCAGATTCTCAGTTATAAAAGCCATGGACTTCAATATTTGCCTGGTTTTCCAGTCTTGAAGATGAAAGGATTAACTTTTAATATCTCTATAATTTCTACACACAAGAGACAAAAAATGGGAAACTGATTCTGAACTTTGAAAACACAAGTTCCAAGCCATGTGTGGTGATGTGGTCATGTTTATTTTTGAAATGTTTTTGTGATTCTAACCGTTTATAGCCTAAATTCTCTTGTAGTCTGGGTGTGTGATCGTTTGTTTTGGATGTCTGTGTTGGAGGTTCAAATCTAATGCTACTGGCTGTGAAAATTTAGGGGACAGACTTGCCTTTCAGCTTTTCATGTATATAATATGGCTGATTGTCTTGTATTCTTGTAAAAGTAACGTGTTTATCTTGAAAGCTTACAAAAATTATGTCCTTTTTTCCCCTTCTTTTCCCTTTGGAATTATTTCACCTCGTACCAAGATGAAAGCTTTCCCTTCCATAGTGATGTTTGGGCATTTCTTCATCAAGAATGAAAGCTGTACTCTTCATTACTGTGTAATTACTCAGGCATATGATAAGACAAAATTCATTATATTTGTTGACTTTATCACTACCTGTGATTCTTATTACTGAGCAACAAGGATATAAGGTTTAGGGGTCATGATAACAATCATAGAATTATCTATCTCAGTTAGGAAACTGATTTGTTCACTAGAATATGTCTTCGTGACCTCTAATTTTTCTTGCCCAACATTATGGTTTGAGCAGTTGGAATAACATGCTATGATGATCATTAATGTTACTTCGATCAGTTACTCAATTCTTTCTACAGTCTTATAAAGCTCGGCTCCCTGCTGTTTTCAGATAGGACATTCTTACTGTTATGTGGGTGCATTGATGAATTTTTGGGCTTAGAAGGAGATATTAGTTATTTCATCCTTGTAGCTTGATAAAGGAAAAGCTGGTGATTAAGTCTTCAACATCCTATAAGTTTTGATTAAAATGTGGAGATGTATTTCTTTTCTTTTAATTTTATTTATTTTGTGTTGCACAAGATTTTCAGCGGATTTCTCAATTTTCTTTAAGTAACAGTTAATTAAATCCGGGCCTTTAGGTGTATGGCCGTACCCTACTTGTCATGTTAGACTCAGTGTAAATGGAAGATAAAGGAAGGGGGTTGTACCTTTTCTCCTAATGAGGAGGGTCCTATTGAATTCTTCTCGAATTAGAAAGGCAGTGGTTAATTTCTGACAGTTTTATTCACATTTTGAAAGCAACATCATTAATTCTTCGCTGAGCCTTTCCCTCAATATATAGCATTTTGGGGTTGCTTTCCCTTGGAAGACTTATAACTTCAATTTGGTTATTTCAGAAGAATGATTTCAGATATTGTTTGCTATCCCTGCCTAAACTAGATGGTGTTACCTGTTCTTTATGATTCTATGCATCAGTGCCACACAAAAATCTAGTGCAGATTTTGAAATAGAGGGTGGATCTTGGCGAAACGGTAAGGTTGCTCCATTCAACCTAGTGGTTGCGGGTTCAAGTCAGGAAACAGTCTCTCCACGAAGCAGGGGTAAGGCTATGTACATTATGACCCTTCCCAGACCCTGTAATGGTGGGGATCTCGTGCACTAGGTATGCCCTTTTTAAGTAGGGTTATACTTATTATCACAGCATATGTTAGTTACTAGGATAGTAGGATGATATACTTTTGAGCCTTTTGGGATATTGGAAACTTGAAAGGAAAATGGGCGAGATCGATAGGCTAGGATTGGGGAAGGTTGGAAGCTCAACCGTCAACCAAAATGCTCAAGAGAAGGCCTGGGCTCTACAAATTTGAACCTTTTGGGAGATTGGAAACTAGCATTATTAGATTTATAAACATTTTGAAGGACTAGGGAAGTATTTAGGGTTTGGTGGTGCCTTGCTACAAAGAATCAAGAGATTAGAACCAAGGGTTAGTATCAGTTCCAATTATCTCTTTTGGTGTATTCTAGCAGATTTTGACCAATCATTGGTGATTCTGGCTGAAGTTAACTTGGATCAGCCAATCCTTAATGGCTTATACAAAACTCGTAATACTTTCTTTGATCATCTCTGATCCCCTGTTTAAGCGGATTGAAGAAGCACCAGCTATTCTATCATTTTACGTTATTTCTATTTCCGATGCATGAAATTTCAAATAATGGGGCATCGGGATTCATAAATGTGATTCGAACAAAAAAAATTACACCATAGTCGATAAATTCACATATTGCTTCATATAGTTTTGCAAAATGTCGCGTACGCTGAACGATTGTAAAAGGTACTTTTAAAATGTCTACTTATTAATCACAACAAAACTGTTTGATTTTTAATGTGCTCAGTGCATATCCATAGTTTTTTTTTTTCCTTATATGCAGCTGGTTTATTCAACAAGGGTTTCTTGTTCATTGGTTCTTGATATTGGTTGACATTTCTATAGGTTTATTTAGAACTTGTAACCTTCTTTTGGTTGACCCTTGTATTATTCCCCAAAGTTCTTTAATTCAGGGTAAAAAACAGGTTTCAAAAATTTGAAATTGACTTGTCGTTATGTCATTATCAGAAGTTGTCATTGTATTGCTCATTTTTCTAGTACACGTGTAAAAGACAAGATTTACCCTCATTAAAAGAAAATGTGATATACTAAAATGGCAAAAAAGTAAGTATTCAAATTATTTGACACCTTAAGGGGTGTCAATAAGAGAATCTCTTTTTTATTTGGACCTCTCTGTTTTATATTACAGTTTGGCTTCTCGGCATCGTATTTTTACTTTTTCTATTTTACTTGCATTGTGTTTGAAAGTTGCCTGTAATTAGTAATTTGTTATCTTCTTTCCAGGTACTGGTGGTCTCTTGTGAACTCTACTTGGTTGGTTAAAAATCCTTTCTCTGACAACCCTACCAACTGGATAAGGAAAATCCCAGCCATGATGAGCAATCTCAAGCTAGGAGTGGAGCTAGTCAATGCCTCCAACCTCACTCCTAAAGATGAGGGTTCAGCCAATTCTTACGTAGAGTTCCACTTTGATGGCCAGAAATTCCGCAGTACTGTGAAGGAAAAAGATCTGAGTCCTGTTTGGAATGAGAGCTTTTATTTCAACATCAGTGACCCGTCCAACCTATTGAACCTTACACTTGAAGCCTCTGTCTACCACAGCAGCAAAGGCACCCAATCGAGGGCATTTCTGGGGAGGGTCCGTCTTAATGGGACTTCATTTGTATCTTACTCAGATGCTGTTGTCTTACACTACCCACTAGAAAAAAAAGGCATGTTTTCAAGTGTAAAAGGAGAGCTTGGCTTGAAAGTGTATCTCACTAATGACCCTTCAATAAGATCCTCAAATCCACTTCCTGATGTTGAATCCTTCCCAAACTCCGATTCCCGTTCATACCAACCACAGCAGCAAGAAGCTCCAAATCCAGTCACAAACCTGTTCTCTAATGACAAAGCTGAGTCAAGACACACCTTCCGTCATCTCCCTAAAGAGAACCACCACCAACATCATTCTACTGCCTCAGTGACCCAACAACCGGTGTACTATTCTACCGATGAGATGAGAAGTGAGCCACAACAGCCAAATATTGTTCAACAGCCAAAAGTTGTTCGCATGTACTCAGCTTCATCATCCCAACCAGCTGACTATGCGCTGAAGGAGACTAGCCCATTCCTTGGAGGGGGTCAGATTGTTGGGGGTCGTGTTATACGTGCAGATAAACCTGCCAGCACTTATGACCTAGTTGAACAGATGCAGTTCCTCTTTGTTCGAGTTGTCAAGGCCCGTGACCTTCCTACCATGGACATTTCAGGCAGTCTTGACCCGTATGTTGAGGTTAGGATTGGGAACTACAGGGGAATCACAAGGCACTTTGAGAAAAACAGAAACCCTGAATGGCATGAGGTGTTTGCGTTTTCAAGGGACCGAATGCAAGCATCAGTTTTAGAAGTTGTGATGAAAGATAAGGATTTGGTCAAGGACGACTTTGTTGGCATTGTTAGATTCGACCTCAATGAGGTGCCAACACGGGTCCCACCAGATAGTCCTTTGGCTCCAGAGTGGTACCGGTTGGAGGACAAGAACGGGGAGAAGGTAAGAGGTGAGCTGATGCTTGCTGTGTGGATAGGTACTCAAGCTGATGAGGCATTTCCTGATGCATGGCATTCTGATGCTGCAACACATGTTGATAGCTCTGCTGCTTCCTCCTCACTTCTACGCTCTAAGGTCTACCATGCACCAAGGTTGTGGTATTTGCGTGTTAATGTCATTGAGGCACAGGATTTGGTTCCATCTGAGAAGAATCGTTTCCCTGAAGTGTATGTCAGGGTACAAATTGGTCACCAGATCTTGAAAACAAAAACTGTTCAGTCCCGGACAATGAGCCCGCTCTGGAATGAGGATCTGTTGTTTGTTGCTGCAGAGCCCTTTGAGGACCATCTGATTCTTTCTGTTGAAGATCGTGTTGGATCCAGCAAAGATGAGATCATGGGGAGGGTCATCATACCCTTGAATTCTGTTGAGAAGCGTGCTGATGATCGGTTGATCCATTCTCGTTGGTTCAGCCTTGAAAAGCCTCTTCCTCTAGATGTGCAGTTGAAGGAGAAGAAGTTTTCTAGCCGACTCCACCTTCGACTCTGTCTTGATGGTGGTTACCATGTTCTTGATGAGTCAACTCACTACAGCAGTGACCTTCGGCCCACTGCAAAGCAACTATGGAAGCATTCAATTGGTGTTCTGGAACTTGGTATCCTGAATGCAGATGGGATCCATCCAATGAAAACACGAGATGGGAAGGGCACAACAGATTCATATTGTGTGGCAAAGTATGGTCACAAATGGGTGCGTTCACGTACCATCATGAACAACCTAAGTCCGAAGTACAATGAGCAATACACCTGGGAGGTCTATGATCCAGCTACGGTTCTTACTGTAGGCGTATTTGACAATAGCCAGGTAGGGGAGAAAGATACAAATGGTAACAGCCACAGGGACATGAAGATTGGGAAGGTAAGGATACGTATCTCAACGCTTGAGACTGGCCGTGTTTACACGCACTCTTACCCATTGCTAGTCTTACATCCTTCTGGTGTTAAGAAGATGGGAGAGCTGCATTTGGCTATACGGTTTTCGTGCACATCGTTGATGAACATGCTACATATATACTCACGCCCACTGTTGCCAAAGATGCACTACATACGGCCGTTAACAGTGATGCAGCTCGACACGTTGCGTCACCAGGCTGTGACCATTGTGGCAGCACGGCTAGGCAGGGCAGAGCCCCCTCTTCGGAAGGAGGTGGTTGAGTACATGTCTGATGTGGATTCACACCTCTGGAGTATGCGGCGCAGCAAGGCTAACTTCTTCCGTCTAATGTCAGTATTCTCGGGTTTGTTTGCAGTCGGTAAATGGTTTGGGGATGTGTGCATGTGGAAGAACCCTATAACCACAGTGCTTGTGCATATTCTCTTTGTGATGCTCGTATGCTTCCCTGAATTGATACTTCCGACAGTGTTCCTATACATGTTCCTGATAGGGATATGGAACTACCGGTACCGCCCACGCTATCCCCCACACATGAATACAAAGATCTCTCATGCAGAGGCAGTGCACCCTGATGAGCTTGATGAAGAATTTGACACTTTCCCATCAAGCCGTGGTGCAGAACTAGTGCGAATGAGGTATGATAGGCTGAGAAGTGTGGCAGGGAGGATACAGACCGTGGTTGGGGATGTAGCAACCCAAGGGGAGCGGATCCAAGCGCTGCTGAGCTGGCGGGATCCTCGTGCCACAGCAATCTTTGTGACATTCTGTCTCGTTGCTGCACTAATGTTGTATGTAACACCTTTCCAGGTGGTGGCTGTTATTGCAGGTTTCTACTTTATGAGGCACCCAAGGTTCCGTCATAGGTTGCCGGGAGTGCCAATCAACTTCTTCCGTCGGCTGCCTGCCAGGACAGATAGTATGCTGTAAATTGATGTATCGGTATTTCTCAGTGAGAATTCCAGATTCTATTACTGTAGATCCTGTTTCTCCCTGTTTTCTTCTTGTTGTATGCAGATATGAATAATTAAAGTACCAATCGTAATTATGTTTTTGCTTCCTGAGCCACTGGATCAAAAAATTGTTGGAGTTGGACAAGATTTTTGTATATGTATATATAAGGTTTTCTATGCGTTTAATGTAGAAAACATATAGACGCTGAAAGGACCCTGAAAGTTACTGTATGGATGATTGTATCAACAGGTCTCACCCATTAAAAGTTGGGTTTTGTGGGAGGCGTGCTCTGTTCATGGTTCCCATTTTCCTAATTCCTAGCCAAGTAGCCAACTACAACGTTATTTTATTTCTTTTTTCTACAGTTTTTTTGGTGGGTGCAGGTAGTAAGCCGGCCGAGTTGTTGATGGGCTGTGTTCGTGGGGGGTCTCCAGGCTTCCAACATAAAACTAGAATCAAATTTATTAAGATCAGAGTAGATCAATTTTAGTAGTTGGGTAGTTGATATGGGGGGCAAGCAGAACTGATTGGCAATGGAGATAAGGCTTGGGCCTTTCCTGCACAGCTTAGGTCAAGGGCGAATGGGATGTTCAAAAATGGGAAATCTATAATACTGTGATATGGATTTGGAAGAACTCAATCAACCCGCATCAAGCATCAATTTCCTTGGGAAATCAATGTGAAATCAGCCCCCGTATGATTGATATGGGATCGTAACATTGTGCTGTCTGCAATTAGAATTGGAAAACCAAATTGAAGCTGCCGTTCTAAGAAAGTCGTCCTTGACTTAATTATTCTGACGTAACATTTGATCTCGTCAAACATTCCAAAGAATTAAGAACAACCCTGCAAATGTGTGAGAGAGATGTTTTTAATTTCTAAATCAATTGGATAATATTTTCTTTATAAACACATGCGAAGATGAAGTTAGACTTTGAGACAATTTGGGATGGTGCTGAAGATATGATTCAAATGATTGGCTAGTTGGGGGCATTCACCAACTTCCCCGCAGAAGCTTCCATGCCGTCCAAAACAGAGTAGAGACTAGTGTAATAAAATAAGACAAGTAGAGGGACGTGCACTGGCGTAGGCCAACTCTCTGTCTCTACGTGACTACGTGCTTCCATGCTCTGTTGATCCCTCTCTCTCTCCCTCTGGTAAGCTGCTGGGAGCAATGGTATAAGGAGGGATTCATGAGCTGCAGATAACACCTAAGCCATTAAGGCAAGTTCTTTTAAGGGAAGGGAAGAGAAGGGAAAGGGTGGGCGACTTAGAGATGGCAGCAGTTTCTGTGTTGAAGAGGAGAGGAACTGTTAGAGATGCAAAGAAAGCAGCAGAAGTGGCGGAGGTGAGACTGATGAGCACAATCTTATGTGGAATGCTCTATCGGATACCAATGTTGCTTCTGCTTTCCATACTTCTCTTCATATGGTCTTCTTCCACTATGATCATGTCTGGCTCTTTCTTCCATGTCTGTGTCTCCTCTCGCAAACTCAGCGACCTCTATTGTCTCTCTGCAGGAACCCATCCTAATTTCCATCTCCCTATTCCCCTCAACCAAAGCAGCAATGGTGAGAACGGCAAAGTCTTTGATGCTATAAGGTCAAGTTTCGATGCTATCAACGGCACCACCACCAATGGAGATGCCAAGACTTCAAATACCATTAAGGTAGTTGAAGAAGAAGAAGAAGATCATCAAATATTCGACAATTCTTGGCGGGTTTCTGGTTCAATCAAGGACGACAGCTATAGCAGCGGAAGCACACAAGATAACAATGCAGGTGATGCTACCCATATCAACGATGATTCAGATTCCAAGACTACCAATGCTAAGGCAGTAGAAGAGCAACTACAACTTCATGATCAACTTACACAGAGCCACGACTTTGAAAGTGATGGAAACAGTGGTGGTAGTAATGATAGACAAGCCGAGATTTCGAAAGCAGTTAAGGCAGTGGAAGAACAGCTACAGATTCATCGTTCCTGGGCATCTGGTTCTACCATAACGAATCATGGAGCTTGCGATGGAAGGGGTATTTTTGTGTATGATCTTCCTTCGAAATTCAACAAAGACTTGGTTGCTCAGTGTGGAGATATGACGCCATGGGAGAGTACGAGTTTCTGTGAGTATATGGAAAACGAGGCAATGGGTCGGCCAATTCCGGCTCTTGGCAAGGGCTGGTACCGAACCCATCAGTATTCTCTCGAGCCTTTGCTCCATGCGAGGGTGTTGAGGCATCCCTGCAGAGTCTTCAATCCGGACGATGCCAAACTCTTCTATATTCCCTACTATGGAGGACTGGATATCTTGAGGTGGCACTTCAAGAACGCTTCCGATGATGTCAAGGATGCATTGGGGATCGAGCTAGTAAATTGGCTTGGGGCACAGAAGTTTTGGGATCGAAACAACGGAAAGGACCATGTTATTGTGTTGGGGAAGATCTCTTGGGACTTTCGTCGAACAGTCAAGTCAGCCTGGGGGACTAGTTTCCTGGAACTCGAACAGATGAAGAATCCTATCAAGCTCTTGATCGAGCGACAACCATGGAAGATCAACGATATTGGGATTCCGCATCCGACGCACTTCCACCCTCAATCAGACGACGATATCATAGCCTGGCAAACGAAGATCATCAGTTCGAGTCGTAAGAACCTCGTGTCATTTGCAGGGGCAGCAAGACCTGACGACCCAGATAACACAAGATCGATATTGATAAATCAATGCTCGTCGAGTACCGATGGGTCATGTCGGTTCCTCAACTGCAAGTCAGGAGCTTGCAGTAAGCCCGAGATATTGATTGAGCTGTTCATGGAGTCTGAGTTCTGCCTACAGCCGCGCGGCGATAGCCCAACTCGGAAATCGGTATTCGATTCTTTAGTTGCAGGTTGCATTCCGGTGCTATTCGATCCATTCTCTGCCTACTACCAGTACCCTTGGCACTTACCAGAAGACCATGGGAAGTACTCTGTGTTTGTGGGTAAAGAAGAGCTGAAGCAGATGAATCTGAACGTAGTGGAAAACCTCAAAGAGGTTCCTAAGACGGTGAGGGATGAGATGAGGAGGTTTATAGTGTATGAACTGTTGCCTGGGTTGGTTTATGGAGATTCCAGTTCACAGCTACAGAGGTTCCAGGATGCTTTCTCTATATCCATTAACCATTTGCTTCATAGGGTCAACAAATTAGAATGAACCCAATTGTAATTTCTCTCTCTCTTTCTTCTGAACTGATCTGAGAATCTCTCACTAAAAAACTAGGAAGATCTGAGCATTCTTTCCCAAGTGTGAAACAAGTAATTTGTAAAGGACTTCTTTGGCTTTTGCAGTATTAGTTTTTCTCACACGACGCATATCCTTCCACGTCTCACGCAATCATGTGTCAACTTGTACACACGTTGGACACAAGCCGACATAAAAGCGACCTTCCTTCGATGCTCTGTTCTTTCTTGACTTAGTGGGACGCTATAATTTTCAATTTGGAGAAGTCTGACCCGTTTCTGGCATTTCTGAGGGGTTGAAATCTGTAATTTCAATCTCGTATAATTTCGTAAAATATCATCTTTAAGGGGTGACACATGTATTAATATCAATACAATGGTCCAGATATGGTACAACTAATAAAACTTTAAATCAGTAAAGAGGTATTTAAATCAGATCTGGACCATTATATTGGTATTAATATACGTGTCACCTCCTGAAGGTGGTATTTCACGAAATTGTACAAGATCAGAATTGCAGACGATTTTTTTTCCATTTATGAGGCGTCCGATTTCTCATTCATTCGTTGACCAGCGACGCATCTTATCATCTTCGGAGAGTTCTTCGATCCTGTCCTTCCCTTTTCGTTTCGCTGTCCTTTAAAACAGGACCTTCTTCTCCAAGACAATCGTTTTACGCTGAGACCAGTTTCTTCTACCATGGCTAGCCAATCGACCAAGGACTACAAATCCGTTCACGATTTCACCGTCAAGGTTAGTTACTTCTATCTGTATTGCGGCTCTGTCGTTCTTTTGCACTGTGAGATGGGTTTCTTCGGATGGGAGAGAAGATTTTTTAGTGGGTTTGTTTGAGATTTTTCTGTTCTGCTATGCATTAATGGTGTGATCTTCGTGTATTTATTTATTTTTATCTTTCCTGGAATTAGTATCCGTTTATTTGAAGGGGACTCGTGAGGTTTGTCTGAATACTTGAAATATAGGTTTCTGAATCATCACTAATCCTTTATCCCCTCTCTCTTTTTTCTGTTTGACGATTGTAAAATTAAGGGCTTTGTGGTCTTACTCTTTGTGTTTAATCTTAATAGTGAGAACTGTTAATTGATTTCGGTTTCTTTTCTAGTAAGACTTTAGGTTTTGGCCTTGTGAAAAGTTTGCACCTTTGGCTGAAGCTAGAAATTTAAAAAACAAGGGCTTTTTGCTATTAGTTGGAGATTGATTCGTGTGTATGTCTGTTGGGTTCGCTTTTGCTTGCAGGATGCTAGGGGAAATGATGTGGATCTTAGCATTTATAAGGGAAAGGCTCTGTTAATTGTTAATGTTGCTTCCCAATGGTAGATTATTTATCTTCTCTTTTGCAGTTCATTTGGCTTAAATTTGGTTTTCATTTTACTGACATTGAAAGTTTAGAACTTTAGAGCATGGTTTTCAATGATTACTGGAATTTTCTAATTAGTTTTAATTGATGGGCATACCAAATACCCATGCTACTACTCAATTGTTGTTCCATATCACTTATTTCTCTCTAATTGGTGGCTGCAGTGGTCTGACCAATTCGAACTACACAGAGTTGAGTCAGGTGTATGAGAAGTACAAGGATAAAGGTCAGATATTGGTTCTTATTTCTTGCCCCCACGCACACACAAACGCAGGGGACCACACATGTATCTTTAACACCTACTATTAGACAGAAAGGGGGTGCGGGAGGGAGTGAATAAAACGAGTTGATTTGATCTCTCTTTCAGGAATAGTGACTTTAATAGATGTCAATTCTCTTAATTTCTAAGAACCAACAGTCTTTGCAGTTACAAAAGGGAATTACTTTATATGTTCTTGGTGCAGGCTTAGAGATACTGGCATTCCCATGCAATCAGTTTGGTGGGCAAGAGCCAGGTACTAGTGATGAGATTGTGGAATTTGCTTGCACCCGCTTCAAAGCTGAGTATCCAATCTTTGACAAGGTAAGGAAATAAAAAACAATTGAAATCCTTAAAATAGTGATGTCTTGGCAATTTCGGAAGGAAAGGAAACGACCATTTTTTTTTTTTTTTGGGTTTCATTTGTTGGTGGTAAACATAATAGAATTCTCACTTCTTCTTTTTTTCCATCTTATTATGCTCATAAGGTCCTTCGTAGTTTGTGGTGCAAAAAACTCGAAAACAAATACTCTGCTTCATCAAACAAGAGGACATCCTTTTGAGATTAGGGGTGATCGGTTGTTAGAAACCTCAAGTGATTAGGTTTCAGAAATCCTTATAAACCAGAATTCAAGTGATTAGAGAAACTAGGAATTCTGAAATTGCTGAAACTGCAAGCTATTCTTCTTTTCCTGGCATTGCTACTGGTTCCTAGATACTGCATCAAGGTGACATTATTACACATAATGGCATGAATGAAGGTATTTCCATAATTACGCTTTTGATAGATGAAACCCAGTAGGCTAATCCTGCTGGCTTACTTTAAAAAAATCCTCCATGAAGCAAATGTACTGATGAATCAAGAGAATGATAAAAGCTGGCCATGGTCTTCATAGAGTTGGTTGTACATTCAACGGACATCACTGGACTGGTGGGTTTGGTTTAAAGTAAATTTCATCAAAAAGACTGATTATCCAGGAACTACAATCAAATATAGAGCCTGAATAATTATAAATTTGATACTGGTTGGATGTTTAAGCTAGGGTTCATCAAATCATTACGTTAGGTGCATGATTAATTTAAAAAGTGAAGGTTAACCTTCAATATTTCTTCAGGTCTCTAGTCTCCAAAGGAAACGCCTCTTCTACAGCTACCTTTAAGTTATAGATCTTCCCATTTATATAACAAACAAGGGAAGAGAGTGAGAAACCCATTGTTGTATTTCTAAAGAAATCCACAACAGGCCAGAGTCTCCATAAGTTTATAGTAATTTAGATTTAGCCAGTGTCTCCAAGTTTAGCTACACTGTATGATTATCCACAAGGGAATATCTAAGTATTGTATCCCTTTAGCATTAAAAGGTAGTTTTAACTAATATGCACCTATTTCGCTTAGATCCCTTCATACACCACTGCCTAGTCCCCGTGTTTGGGCTTGTGACACCTCCTACCTTTCCCCAGGGCCACCTGGTTGATTTGCTGTCCTGGCATCAGTGAACTGACATGCTCCTATCATATAGGAAAATACTCCTGATAAATTTGTTTATCTCACACAGTAATTGTTAGAACTATAGCTTCCTATTTATCCACGAACGACTTTCAAGCCATTCAAGTAGAGCTGTTGCGTAGTTTGGATTTGCTGCTTCAGTCTATATAGATTTATCTCTTGACTTCTTGTTGCACATTGACTTAATAGTCTTTTTGCTCTTTGTAAAGATGCCCTGAACTGTCCTTCACTGTAGGAGGATAAACCCCTGATTTTACATAGTCTGCAACTCTGCTTGATCCTTCCACTGATGATGTTGTAGTTCTTCACATTCTAGATCCATAGCTTAGTCAATTGAGAATTTTTATGTGTGTTCCTCATTTCTTCTCTAGCCTTTGTTTTTATCGTAGGTGAGCAGCAAGACTATCTGAGCAAAAAATATTATAAAAAAAAAAATCGGAGAAATCTTTACTGTTCTTTCATGTTTTAGGTTGATGTGAATGGTGACAAAGCTGCTCCAATCTACAAGTTCTTGAAGTCACAAAAAGGGGGTATGTTTGGAGACGGCATCAAATGGAACTTTTCAAAGTTTCTGGTTGACAAGGATGGAAATGTGGTTGACCGTTATGCGCCTACCACTTCTCCTCTTAGCATCGAGGTGAATAACTAACCACTTGTTTCCTTGGATTTTGACTCAATGGTGTAAACAACCCGTTATGCTGTTGTTTTATTTTATGGATATATGTCTAGGACATCATTTAACAATTGTTGTATTACTTTTCTCTCTTGTGATTTGATTTGTCCTGCAGAAGAGTATAAAGAAGTTATTGGGCGTCTCCTAGGTGCTGAGATGTGGAAACATGTTGTTCCATTTCCGTGTTGATCAATAAAGAGCTGCAAAAACAGATCTATGTTTCTGATACTGCGGTTATATAATATAAAGCTGTCGAACAACCATGCCTTTTATTTTAGACGGGTTTTATTAATAGATTCGCTGGTGGGTGTGGCGTAGTGTTGATGTTTGTATACAGTATATCCCTGTTTTTTTTTGTTTTTAAAGAGAATATGAGGTATTTGTGATGATGAGATCCAAAGATTAAATTACTAAGGTTAATATCTCAGGTGTTTGTGATCACATGTTGAGTCATTCATGTATGTTCAGATATTTGGAAGTGGTGGCTTCTTGTGACCGTCTTATTCATTAGATTATTATATTACAGTCTCCTCTTTCTAGTGAGAGGGAATTCAGTGACTAGATCATTGGCCATCTCAGTGTTGGTAATCAGGTAAGGGATTGTAAATAAATAACTAGTCCCATAAGGCTTTCAATTTAGTAAATAAGCAGCCACAGACAATTGTATTTGCTGGAGAGGGACGGATATTCTTTTAAATCCTGCCAACTATCACAGGATGAACTAGATTGAATCACATATGCAGTAATATATTTGGTTAGTGAGTTTACACTGTTAATGATTTGACCATGTTATCTTAACATTTTTGTAGAATTAGATTCGGATCGGAGGGATCCTTGGCCATCTTTGGAGATCCATCAATAAAATCAAGCTTTTGGCACTGAAGGCATGATCATTGTCGATTCACTCCATGTAAAGTAACTGTCCCCAATTAATGATTCAGCAACTGAGGGAACTCCTGGGTTATCAGAATCTTGAACATAATAGGGGTTGGTTGCATCACCATTCTTGCCTCGGTTCTTGATGGAACACATGATTGAAACATGGTTGAGACTAAAAATTTATGGGTCCTCTAGCTCTGATACCATGTCATGTCTGAGGCTAGGAATTGCAGAACCAAGGAAAGAGCAAGAGGCAACGATTTACATGGTTCTGCAAGTCCTAGTTGAAGGCTTGACGTAGATGTTGATGCTCTTTAACATATATCTCTTATCTCTACAAGGCATGACCTACAGTAAGTCACACATCTTCCATGGGAAACTCCCATTAAAAGGGCAAATAGATGATCTGATAATCGTCTTATCAGAAAACTGATCTTAGCGTTCAAAATGTATCATATATTCCACCAAACATCATCTTTGTGGTAAAACTGAATTTTGTACGGGTGAAAGGACTGGCAGTACCTGTTACAACATAAGACTTGGTGATCAGCTTGTCTGAGAGGGAGGAAAAATCCTGTTCTTACATTATCTACAGCTCTGCACTCCCTAATATTGATGTAGTGCTCACTGCCTAATGCCCTTTAATAATCAGATCAGCAAACATGGAACCCACTACTATCACATTGGTCATCTGCACAATGATTCCAACAAGGAAACAGTTTTTCCTACAACATGGTTTGGAATATACATAAGCATCCACCAAAATCGCTAAAAGGAGAGGAAGAAGAAAAGATAGTAGAACCTTGTGCTGTATGACAGAGCAACAGTAGTTAAGCATCGGCCGACCTTTCAAGAGAATCGAAGATATTTATTTTTTTTATGTTGGGAGTTATATAGGTATAGTCTGACATCAATTGTCTGAGATGTTGGATATATCTTGAGGTTTTCGATTAAACCCCCAAATGGTATTTTGTGGGCTATCTCACTTTATTTAATAAGGTATCAGAAGATGTCTATACTCCTTAAATCAATCAAAATATAATATCTGACATTGACATCTCATGTTTCCCACATTTAGATTGTCTGAAGGCAAACTTCAATTTAGAGACAGCAAAATCTCAATGTTACTGAAGAGAATCATAACATTCCAGACAAAATATGACAAATCATCATTTTGACTTTCCTACTTCGGATAATATCCCATGATCATCATTGGAGCTGTGCTACCCGTTTCGAAATTTATTGTTGAGGTTGTCTAAAGATTTAAAAGAAAGATTATATTTTTCTCTATTTGATTCCATCTAGCTTCCACTAAAGTGTCATGGTTTCAGAATTCGGATTCGAATCGACTGATTAGTTAATAACTATTCCAGCAAGCTCCTGATTGTCATAAATGTTCTTTGATCTTATTTTTTAGCAAGATTTAGACGTCTTTTAAGTCAAAAACTCCAAAACATCATAAATCTGACTCGAATCAAAATCGATGGAAGCCAATCCCATGTCGAAAGACTTGATGTAGCATTAGTGCGCATCTCAAGATTGGCGGCAGTGTTTTATCTGTTAGGATTGTCAAGAACAAAATCAAGGATTGAAGGATTTGCCTCCAAGGAGGCAAGAAGTCACCTCAAATTTGGGACAGTCACTTTCTAAGTTGCCCAGGAAAATGGAGGGACTGGTGGGGGAAACAAAAAAAAAAATTGCATGAAACAACAAAGTCAGCTAGTTTAGCTCTCAAACATTTCCACCATGCTGTTTGATAGGTTTGGAGTTTAGACAACTTTTGTTCTACAATCAAATGCTGTTTTTGTATGCATTAATTCTCAGTATAGATTTTGGGTCTAAAACGCATTCTGATAAGAGAAAATTGAGGACTGGGTTTCAGATTGCATTTGGACCCAAAATCTATAATAGGAATGCATACCAAACACAGCCTAAAATTAGATACGTCTACAAGATACAGTTAAATACAAGATCTCAAGCAAGACCCTAACTAGAATTCACTGATCTAGCATCGTTTCAAGGGCCTCGGAGTGCTTGCGCATGCTACAAAAATATGTTAGTACAAGCCATTATCTACTGGTGAGCAAAAGAGGGGAATTTCTTAGGCCACCATGTCCTTTCTGATTGCCACACTACTTGATGACATGTACAAATGAGCCACATAAACGGCTGATATTGTCATCCACGTGTCAAGTCAATGTCGATGTGAGAATTCCTCATATCCACCAGCCGAGATCCAGGCCACCCACCCATCGAAGAAGTAGCTGTCATAGTTTGATTGGAAGGGGCACTTGTTGGAGGGACCGGTGATTTATCATCCGTTGGTAGATCAGAATCTGGACCTGACTGTGCACCCGCCACGGTTTTGTTCTTTGCTTTTGAACCACCATAGACAAAACTACCCACTATTACCTACAAAAATCACCACATTACATGATTAAGAACCAATTAACCAAACATGAATGGGTTTTGGCAATAAACTGCTTGTTCCCAAATTTTAAACATCAGTGGAATAAGTAGATATGCACATAAACTGCTTGTTCCCAATTTTTAAACATCAGTGGAAAAAGTCGATATGCAACTATAGCACCTGAAAAACAGAAATGCTGAGGATGTTTTCCACATAATAAACCCATAAACTCTTTTTCTTCTACCCATTATGAAGAAGGTTCCCACTACCAGAGGCACCATCAGGGAAATGGCCTGATGGTCCTGTCCAATTGGGTCTTGATGGCCCCACATAGGCAATGGAATAAAACAAGGGTAAAATAGAAAATTACTGACAAGTCATTAGTCCATCAAGCCATTTCCTTGATAATGATCATCAGGTTAGAATTCCCGAATAATAAACATACAAGATTAACCCCACCCCCCACCCCTCCCCCCGCCCAAAAAAAAAAAAAAAGAAAAAGATTCATACATTGGAAAAAGAAGCAAACCAGGTACACAACAGAGTATGAAATGGTACAAATTTCACTTAGTTTCAGGATCACAAAGCCAAAATGTTAGAAATTCTAGGAGCAGATTTCATAGTAATCTAATATTTCAGCATTTTTGACAAAATTGTGTCTCTTATTTTGCTGGGACATTAATTATAATGAAATTTTCAAGAAGCCACTTTTTAATCCGACAATTAGACCATTTTTTTATCCTGATATCAAAAAAAAAAAAAAAAAAAAAATGTACATGGGAACCACTTGATTTTCTTACCGATATTATGTATTTACAAATGACAGTTTTGCATATTATTCAATAGGCAAAGGTCACATAGACAGTTGATATTGCTAAACTGAAAAGCACAGACAGCCGATTGGATGATTGATGTGGCTTATCCGAACTGTTGGATAGAAAGAGTGCCCTCTACTAACATGTCATATTTATATGGCCACCAAAAATGCATTGCCATCATTCCATTTTAAGCATCCAATTGATTAGGGTTTGATTTCTAATATTTTGCCATGTAAGCAGAAACTAACACATAATTATTAGAGGATATACACTACCTGAGCCTCAATTTGGGTGCCAAATAAGCTCTACTTAGAGTAGATGGCAGCCCAATCGGCTGCTAAGCATCAGAGGGATTCTGATCTAAGTATTTAAATTGGGAGATGGGGCATGAAAACTTTCATAAATTCTGAATAACTATTTCTATGTAATATATGAAAAAACAATTTCAGCTTATCTAACACATTCCTTCATTTGCCTCGTGGAAGGAACATACAATATTTCTATCAAGGGTTGATAGCATTCATAAGAGCTTGTGAACTTTGTAAAATAAAAAATTGATTCAACTCAAAATTAGCTGATACAGAAGTGTATCCAAAGTATTGAAGAATTACAAAGATTCCGCAGACCTCTACTATTGCATAGAGGCAGCATTTTCATAATTTGAAAACTTTGAACCATTTTTTTACAACAACCATAACCTTATCCCAACTAAATGGGGTCGCTTTGAACCATTTTTTAGTTAAATTATATTGAACTGAAACTTAACTGCTGAGATGGGTGGGCCATCATCAATAACATATTATCATGGACTCATCCATATCTACCATTGCTTGCCACATGGCAACTTGAGACCATTGCAGTTTCCCTTTCCCCGGGCAATTTCTTATCTTTTATTTCTTATAATGTCCGGTTTGTTTTATAGGCTTATCCCATGCTTAACAGCCAGTTCCCACATGCCAGGATACTTTATCCCCAATTCCATATTCGTAAATGCATTATTCGTTTTCTTATTCGATTTTTTGTTAGCTTGAAACCCCCTTCCACCCCCCACCCAAAAAAAAAAAGAAAAGAAGGAAACCATCTACTTTCATTAATAATACGAACTTATTTCATAACATTAAACATTTAAGTTATAAAAATACATGGAAAACAAAATTTATTTTTTAAGAAAAGTGTAATACATAATGACATACAAAATCAGAGTAAAAAAAAAAAACCCTCCAATTTTTGCAATATTGCAAAATGTTGAAACACAATTTTATAATAGTGGGAGGGAGGTCTTGTCCACTTGCCCAAAGTTCCAAAATTTCAGTTAGTTTAAAGGGAAACCAAACCCTTTTCTTTTCTTTAAATAAACTTCACAAAAAATGTAAACCTCAATAATTATAGATGGGAGACACAATATTATAAAGTCAAAACATTTACCTGAACTGGGCTTGCTGCGATAAGCATTCCTCCAACTCCACCACCAATAACACGACCATCAGGACTGGAAAGGGAGACACTAAGACCACCAGTTCGGCTGCGGGATCCACCATTGTCAGTGAGCATATAGGATCCTGATAAACATAATATCTCGAAACGACCCTACAGAGATTAAAACAAATTAAATAAGTTGCCTTGGTAGCATAAATAAAAGGAAATGACAAAAAGAAGCTGCACTACCACGCCGTCAAGTAATTAAAAAATAGTGTAGGACCAAAAAGAGTCGTAACTCAGAACAAGTCCTGATTTCACAAGGTCCCAGAAAGAGTGGATTCAACAGAGCCTTAACATTTGGCATTGTTACACAAAGAACCAATAGAAAGAAAACATCAAATTTTGAAGTGTATCAATGGTCATGTGATGATAATGTGAGCGAATCCGGACAAAATACAAGCAGTTTAGGACTTGTGCAACGGAAGCTAAAAATATTTAACAAAAGCACAGTCTTTTCCTTGTTCTTTTTCTTTCTTTTTTTCTTTTTTTTTTTTTTTTTTTTGG
>NC_056570.1:25010296-25031265 GCF_013358625.1 Macadamia integrifolia | reverse complement strand
GGTCACCCTAAAAGTTAGAAACAAACATTGGGATGACTACAGCATTGCTAAAGGAAAGAAGTTTCATTGGCCAATAAGCATTCTTGTTCATTGCATAAAGTATACACTAGTTATGCCACACTCTTATAAAAATTAATATTTTAGGCTTATTGATAAATAATTGAAAAGGCCAACATATTTACAGGGTTAATTTTCTTTTCTATTTTTTAATAAGTAATTTGGGGTTACATTTTGCTTAAGATGGATGAGAAAAACTAAGAATGGAATCAAAATCATTAATTGTTATCCATCTTTTTCCCCAGGCTCTCGTTTATAGAATTTTATGTATGCATGGGAAGAATACAAGAAAATCAAGGGAATGTTAAAGGTCCTGTATTCGTCCAATTAAGGCAGCGTTTGATGAAGGCGTCCTTTCTTCTTATGATACAAAAAATACAATATTCAAATGCTATTGCAAATATCTCAAGGGAAGGGGAAACAGAATCACAACCGAAGGCAGCGTAGCATCTGTAAGCACAGCTGAGCCCTCACATTCAAGTATTTAGTGCAACTCTTTCTAGTTTCAGTTCAGATTTATTTCGTGATTTTGAAATTCCAACAAATGCAATGAAGCAATCTATATACTCAGAAAGTCACAGACTGCAATTGCATATATTATTCACAAATATACAACAAACAGGCAGAAAAATGCATGCAGGCAGGTGTGGACATACGTTTACCATGTTTACACATATATTTACTTCTAAAAAATAACTGACAGTAAAATCATGGCCAAAAAATGTATTTCATTGATTATATACAAATATTCTCCCACAAGTGAAAATTTTAAGTACTGAAAGTCACAGGCACAGATAAATAATACAGGCCTTCCAAAACCAAATATTTAGAAAGCAGGGTATTTTTTTAAACCTGCAGACTTGGTCCTAGGTTGGTAAATGTGTATGACCCACAACAAAAACAAAATTCTCATGTTTATTGATCTCCTGTTTTCATAGCACTAAATTGAATAGTAGGTTCCAGGCAATTCTTTGCCTGTCCAATGTAAATTCCCAAGACCCACCAAATTAAAAATAAGTGATGCATCAACAGCCAAATAGTAGTATCTCATGAAAAGAAAAACTGCATGAACCTCATATGTGACAGTCCCTCCAGAAGTAGCGGGTTGACGAAGTGTCACTGTAGACACAGCGCCACTGGCTGAAAGAATGCACACAGCCCTTGGCCCTTGCTGGGAAAATGACATTATTTTTGTAGCAATGTCCTGCACGAGATGACATACAAATTCAAGTTATAATATTTCCTTGGGCTCAGCACTACCTCACAGACAATTTCAGTCAAGAGATACTATAAAGCCAATTGAAGGTCCAAAAGGTGAGATGCAAAAGAAATTTCAAAATCAATCAAGATTGAAGGCTTTTAACTATACCAGATCTGACAAATTACAGTGACCAAGTAGGTAAGTAGTGTGTTGGGAAAGGAAAAATGAATCTAATCTTCATAAGAACATCATAAAGAGAAAATTTGTGGAGAAATGGAAGAACACACTATAGCTACATCATGTTGAGCATTGTCCATATTCTTTTAAATGAAAGTATCCATATCTTTTCGGAAATCTTCTGAAAGGCAGTCCTTTGGCTTCCAAGTATGAGAACACGATGGACCAAGTACCATTAATGGGGGATCCGAGGTTGACTAAATAACTAAGTCAAGTTTCCCCTTCATGAGAAAAGCTAGCGGTTTATGATTCAATGTGCAATTTCAAACGAGGGGAAACAATGAAAAGTAATAGAAGTACGAAATACCTCCCCTACTGGAATGGTGATGATATGTGGAGTAAAACCCATTCCAGCAGAACCAGAGAGCCATTCACCTAACAAGACAACAAACCATTAGCAAATGTCACTAATATACCCAAAAGAAAAAGTCAATAAGTTAATGTAAAGAAAAAAAAACACTATAGTTACTGCAGAATAAAAAATTCAGTAATAAAAAAAAAAAAAAATATATATATATATATATATAAAAAGCCACAGTATAAAAGAACAATGTTTTTACAATTTTTGGGTATAAATGTGCAGATGGAGCAAAGGTGGAAGAATAATCAAGGACAGAGCCAAACAGGTGCTTCTTTAGACAGGAAAAGCTCCGACTAAACCACCCCCTTCTTCATATCTCCCATTGTTCTTGTAAGGATGAAAATAACAACCGCCACCAGTTAAAGCTAACAAGTGACAACCAAAATGACCTTCACTCAAATCTGTTACAAGAAAGAGTTGCACGGCACTTAACCTAGGGAAGCCATGGACATTGAAATGTTGGCATGAATTGGAGCCAAATACCAAAATAAAAAACAAAAAATGGGAACTTGTGCCCGTCAACTATTAAGATTGGGGGAATACAGATCACAAATCCTATGAACCCAGAAATTGATACTAGTATGTTTTATAATAATGACTAGTCTTCTATCAATATTCGTAATGCTTCTGATTGTGTAAATTAAGCAGAAAATACGTTAGCAACATACAAAATAGTCTGCATGATACAGCTTAAAATTTAAGATACTCTGGAACAGAAGGAAGAACAATGCCTCATGGCCTCATGGGCAACAGAAATTTATGAAATCAAAACTTTCAAAATAGGATCTTTGTTGAGAAAAAGTGAAACCAGATCCACTTCTCTCATTCATTACAATTTATACGGAGAAGTAATTCGAAGTTTAGGATTACAAACCAAGAGAAGCTAATTGTTGCTTCCTGCCAGTCCCCGGTGGCCTTCCCCTACCCCGCTTCTGAGTTGGTGCGATCGACGATGAGGCTGGAGGAGCAGAGGAGGACAAGGGAGATAGTGCCAACGACACGGTACCATCAGGGCCGTACTTCCGAGGTCTACCCCTTTTCCTCCGAACAGGCTCTCCTTGCGGCAACCCAGTTGGTCCTGGAACACTCACGTTACCGCTATGGGGTGTAATGGCCGACGAAGTCTCTACTTGAAATGTCGATCCAGCAGAACTGCCACCAATATTTGATTGCATTGGCATGGTTGGACTAGACAATGGACGAATACCAGGCGGTCCATGTAACCCAGTCTGAGCTCCTGGCCCTGACCCTGCTACTCCTCTCTGTTGCTGAAGCATAAAATAAGATGCAGACCCAGGTAACGCCATGGCTTCTCTCCCATCCATGCATTTACTTATCAACTGATCACACACACACTTGGGCTACTTTTTAATGGATAAACCAAACCTCCTACGCTTCCTTATCCACAACTTTGGAGAAATCCACTAGGCTCTCAGCCTCTCCTAATGGTCGAATGAAAGAGATCGGCAGACTATGATCTGAACGAAAACAATTTCGTAACTGGAATTCCCATAGAGGTGTTTGATTTGGGTAAGCTACACGATTGTAATGAAGAGAACAGGAATTGATTGTGCCTTGATTCTGAACCAAAGCACAATCCCTTTATTTCAAAGTTACTAAAATCCTATGGCAAATGCTTCCATCAGAGCACGAACAGTAATCCAAACGCCAAATGCAGTTGAATTAAAGATCAAACGTCTTCTTTAAACCGAAGCAGAATGGGAAGCGGTCCAAAAAGAAATGCGAAGAGGCCCAATGCTGACACATGAAAACAAAGACAGGGAATCTAGAGAGAGAGAGAGAGAGAGAGAGAGCTTTAAAAAAATGAAAAAGAAGAAGCCCAACGCTGACAATTTAATAAGTTCGTTCCACGATTCCACCAGATATTTTAAGAGCAAAACTGGCTCCACGTAAACGAACAAAAAGGATTTCAAATTTCAAGACACCGGACTCAAATTAAAGCTATAAATTTGAACTCTACAAAGCTTGGGAAACCCTAGATTACAAAGCTTCATCGGGAAGACAAGAATGGAGAAAGAGAAAGGGCGAACAACGGAAACAAAAGGCCAAAAGCTGACAACAGCAAAAATCTCAGAAAGAAAAAGCAAAAGTTAAAGGTGGAACATAGTTGCACTCTCACCGATCGATCACAAACCTAAAGGTTAAAACCCGAAGCTTCTGCTGAAGAAATGCAACCTCAGGAGAGTGAAGCAGCAAAAGTACGACTGAGACAAGCTTTAAAAACCTTCAACAAAGTTAAAATCCCAAGGAAAAAAAACTCAACCCTCAGAAAGCAGTTCTTCAACCAGACCCATATAACAAAAGAAAATTCTAAGCAGAAACCCACTAACGATTTGATCTTGGAAGCTCCTGGAGAGAAAATGCAAGGAGCCGAATAAGAGAATATGAACTTACAAGGAAGAACAGAGCAGAACAGAACAGAGACCCTGAAATGAATTTTTGGGGGATTTCTTTTTTTATGGAAATGCTTTGAAAGTTATAAGTTTGAATTAAAGGGCAAATGCTTTGAAAGTTATAAGTGTGAATTAAAGGGCAAATACTTTTTACCAGTCAGGGACGAAAATTTCTGACTCCGAGGCCGAGAGGTAATTACAGAAGACGCCATTGGAGGAAAGGGTCTGGCACTCTGGCTGGCATTTCTGGGAACTCTCTGAGAAAGGTCAGTGTGGGACTGTGGCTGTGTGCCCTCATAACAATACAATACATAATAATGAAGGGAAGAAAGGTAGGTTAGAGAGAGAAACTGTGAGAGAGAGAGAGAGGGGTCACCCCTTCCAACTTCCAAATTCCAACTACAGTCTACAAGCCCTCACCGTCCCCGTCCCATGCAAAGTTTTCTAGGGCATAGAGCACTATTGAGTCTCTGACGACCATTTTGCTTTGCACTCAGAAACAGTAGAGAGAAGAAGAGAGAGAGAGAGAGAACAAAAGCATTTTTTGCTCCTCCTTTTTCTTTTAAATATTTTAGGAAAACGGATTTTGCTATTATCCGTTAATAATAGTGGATTTGGATAAACAACAAATATACGTCCTCGTCTATCTTTTTCAAAAATTTGTATTGGTCCTTTTAATCTTTATCCATCCTTTGTACCCAAAAAAATCTATATCTATGCAAATACTTGCATAGATTTTTTTTTTTTCTTGTCACTATCATTAGCGAAGTATAAGACTTCCTTATTTGCCGCATGATAGAAGATGTGCTAATCATGGGATAAAGAATCACGCAAATATCTCATTGATACAATTTCAATTTAAAATGGATAGAATAATGTATATTTAATAGAGTAACCTATTACCCATGTACTATCATGAGGCAAATAGTATTCTATAAAAACAAAGTAGCAAATGATGAAGCATTATACTTCCTCATAGAATAATCACTTTTTTTTTATTCTTTCAACAAAATATATTTTTAATTCTACTAAAAAATAGTAATAATAAATATATTTTTTACGGAAAACATAATATTTTTTTACATTTTTTTTTCATTCATCTTTAAATCTACCTTTTAAGTGATATATTAAGATAATTTAATTATTGGGAGGGTTCCTTACAAGGGCATTGTCCAATTCGAGTCTTGAATTTATCTTCAGAAAACACTAAAATAAAGAAACTATAGCTATATAAGTAGTATGAGTTTTAAAAGGGTGCTCTACCGCCTCTACGTGTGATTTTAAATGTCAATTGATCATGTGTAAATCTTTAACCTTTAATTGTATATTATAAGGGAATAATACTCCATTGTGATGAATTTTAGAGAATGCGTCCATGCATGTGCATGCTAAAATTAAATATTAAATATAGAAATTAAAAGAATAAATATATTACGTGGTTAGTTTTTTCAGGAATTAGTTGTTCAATCAATTGGGAGAAGGTGGAATAAGAGATGTAGAGATAATGTTGGCTCAACGTTATAGTGTTCAACATTTTCCCATAAAATATTTAAAACAAAGATGCTTATGCTTTTTTCAGAAGAAATTTTTTGAATTTGAACGAAAGAGATAAACATAAAAAAATTATTACATCATTATAATTTTTGTCTTATTATGTCTCTGATACTACTTGTTTTATTGACTTGGAAACAAAGCCTTAAACTATATTTGGTAAACATTATTGAAATGAATTATAGATAGATTTTATATTCTGATTATCATTTCAGAATGCGAAATTGACTTGCATGCCAGACGCAAAAGTTTGCAATATGAATAGGCTCATGGACATGATTGACCTTTTATATCGCACGCTGGCACATTAGGGTGTACGTGTTTCCTTTAAGAAAAAAAAAAAAAAAAATGTTTGGGTGTGGATTCACCCATAAATAATATGGGTTCCCTTTTATCTATATCGGGATTCTATTTTCTTTCTTGTGTTTATTTCCCCCTCGGGATCTGTGCTAGTTAAAAAGGAAAAATAGATGATATATTTAGTTATGTATGTTGCATCGTGATTCGTGCATAATGATGATGTGGAACTTTTGGGGGGGGGGTTTGAACAACTATACATCTATTCTGATTTTTTCACCTTAAAAACATTTTTTTGTGGAATTCTTTTACTGTATAATAGAGACGGTAACTCAGATCCAACATCCAAAAGTGCTTTAAAACATGCAAAGATGTGTTAAGATCAGTGACAAAGCATTTCATGACATTAGATCCTAGCTGCTGCTTCTATTATGCAGTAGAAGAGCCGGATCATCTACCATCTTTTCACTTTTGCTCAGTGAAAGAATTCAGATCGATATCATATCTTTGTCAATAGATACCAAAAACTAAATCCTTGCTCAAACAGAATAACAGCCTACTTGGTGGGCTTCCATGATATATTCTTTTAGATATGGAACATTTGGGTTAGGAGCTAGATATGGACTTGGGCCCACCAGATTAACTTGTTTTCTCATGGTGCATTAATCTATGTGAACTCATATAAAGGGGGGGAATGTGGCCTTGGGATTAAGACAAGGATTATATTATTAGTTAGGACCTCATTTCCATCAATAAAATAATCAAAAGTTGTTGAGGTAAATAGAAACTATCATTACCCAACCGAGTTGGGAAAGTGTGAAAATATCTTAAACAGGAAAGAATCTGAGGAAATCATCAATTCTCATTATAATATATTATATTGAAATCGGTAATTAATCTAGACAGGAAAGGAAAGGATGCCCACAGACACTTTCGTCTCCTTGAGCATATAATTAACCCTTATCTTTGATTACTAGTTCCACCTAACAATAATTAAGAAATAGAAGAGGGTTCCTTAGCAAGTGACATATACTCACATAGGGAAAGGGCATCACACCAATAAAGACTGATTTTTCATTTTTAATATCGAGGGCAGAAAGTTGATTTCAAAAGAGAGAGAGAGAGAGAGAGAGTACTGCTATACTGCTATCTAGTGTCCCAACCCGCTCAAAGATTTTTTTTCTCAATAAAATCATACATTATAAGTCAGGGGAATTTTTTTTTTTTTTTTTTTGAAGTGTGGTCATAGGGTGAAATCAGCATCTTGCTCCCTATGGAAGGGAAAATGACTCTTATGTGGATATTTCTTCGTATACAATGTACTCTCATTTGCCTTTGCGCACATGCATGAACCGCACTCAATCTCCCATAGGAAATATTTTCCCATATGAATTATTCACATATTATTAGTTATGAATGGAATGGCACGACATGTGATTATATATATTTTTTCAAGAAGGAAGAGGGTTTTATAGGGCACTGAGTGTAGTTTTGCACCAATAGAAGGGGAGGGAAACATATTCTTCAATAGGATTGGGAATTTAATGAAGAGAGACCCATGGGTGGTATGTGAAAGGTGTGCGTAAGAACCTACACTAGTGTCATGCATTTCCTCTTCCCTTACTAAATATGTGTCATCATTGGTTTTTTGAACATATAAAAAGATCAAAGTATTTTATCCCACAATAAGGAGATGAATAAGCACACCACCTGCATGTGGCAAACTAGTGGGTCAAAGTTTAAACAAGTGGTATGCAGGCAGTATACGTAGTCTTTTTCCCCCTCAAAGATAATAATTTCTCTTAATTTCATCAATTAAAGATTAATTTTTTATTTTTTATAGGATAAAAGAATCTTGGGAGCCTACCGCTTCCCACATTCAAATACAGCAGGGTGTGAAAAGACCCAATTGTCCCTATGTGCCTTGATCGATCTCAACCCTAATTTTGTCTTCTCATACGAGGCCAGATCCTCTCCTAAACCATGACGCAACAATCTCATACCATACAAGGATGTGGATTTATAGGAGGTCATGGTCACCTGGACTTGTCATACTCATACCACCAGTCTACACCCACCTCACCTATACGAAGAAAACGAGCTACTCATACCCTACGTGGAATCCCATATGTGTTGTCAATTTTATTGTCCTGTGTGTGTGTGTGTGTGTGAAGTCATTATTTGGTGAGAGGAAGAGTTGTAGAATAAACGGTGGACATTCATTTTAACGATCTTCATTGATATCTCTCAATTGTCAATTCTAATAAAGGGGTACAAGAAGACAACACATGGAACACAATCATCCCCAAGACCTCAGCTCAAGGAATCAAAATAAAGGACATTGAAACATTGAGGTTGGTTGAAGAAGGTTTAGAAGCTGCATTATGAAGCTGAAAGCATATCCTTAGTCCAGAAAATAAGGCACAAACCTACTTCTGCTACAACCTATACAGCTTCTCCAGTTATAGGCTTTTAAGGTTTTTGATTGATAAAGCTTGCGTTCCCCAGCTCTGCGTTGGCCACCAAGAGATGTGATTAATCATATATATAGTCTCTGGTATCACATTTAAAGTGGGTATTGTGTCTGAGAGCCAGTAAGAGGTGATGGAGATCAGACTTCGGAGAGTGTGGACTTTGAAGCTGGAAGCACCTTCATGACCTCTCAAGTCTCAAGTCTCAATTCAAGAAGATGACTGTGTTATGTCAGAACCATGTCAAACTACCATGTGAAACACACAGACCTCTGTCTGATCAATAACCACACTTTTGAACCGACGTCCATGGTGGTCCACTTTGGATCTTTTGCATGCGGGTTGGGCCGAGGATCTACTATTCGGATATCACTGATACGATCCTAGAAGAACTCAACCTCATAAATCAGCTTATAAGATCAGAGGACCAAGACCATATCAACCCACATCAATTCCCATAGTAAATCGATATGTGATTGTAACAACGTATCAAGGGTGTGAGCTGGTTGCCCTGTCGGTTTCAATCAGGCTTAATTAGACCCAGTGTTAAACCGAATTTTTCCGAATTTTATCAAAAATTCTGACCGAATCCGAATTAAAAATAAAATTCGGTAAAATTCATGATTTTTTCAAAAGCGAATATAAAACGTGAATAATTCGGACCGAATCCAAATTAAACCGAATTATTCGGTCCACTTAAATAGTATTTAAAAAAAACCAAAAAAAATAAAAATAATAATAATAAATAATAAAAAAAACCCAATAAACTTTTTTGACCGAATCCTTAAATTAATCAACCGAATTATTCCGAATAATTCTCCGCCCGAATAATTCCCGAATCCGAATTTACTAACTATGATTAGACCCTACCAATGTTATCAGCCGTTTAGGTAACAGGGTCTCATTGGCCATGCATAGACAAATTTCTTTTCGATCAGTCAGTTACTGATCCATAACGAGGCTCATGGTAATCGGGCTATAATGGGCTACAATCCAGCTAAATGGGTTTTTAATTGGCTAATCATGCTATAAACGGTCTGGATGCCCATCGGACTTCAACCAAACATTGTTACCAAACGGTTAGTTATCAAGCTAGCCCAGCACTGAGACGTTCCCTAACCAGCTGGTTCAGTATCAAGATTTAATTGGTTGGGCCTATTAGTGTTGACCAGCATTTAAAACTCTTAAGAGGTAGTCCCATATCTATTGTCCAGGTCTTAGTTTGTTTTAATATGCCATTGGACCATTTCCACCTAATGCTTTAGTGTTTCAAATAGATCTCCAAGTGGTAATTTCATTGACTGTCTCACTTTATTCAACATGGAAGGCTGATTTGATCATTCTAGCCAGACCCTCTGAATTAATCAAATGGCTAATTTGCCATGTCAAACTTTTGACCTTCTCCTCTTGAATTATGAGCTATCCAAACTGTTTCAAAAACTATGACTTTTCAATTGTTTCTCGAAGTTTCACTTTATTAAGTGAAAATTTTATTTAGACTCAAACTCATCACATGAGTAATAAGGTCGTCATCTCTCTCTGCCCACAAAATGTGAGGCTAAATTATAAGCTTCCAAATTGCAGGAAAATAGTCTAGACCCATCTAGCTAAGCTTCACTCAATTCACTGGTATGTTTTGGAAAGTAATTTGGTTAGGAGTTGTGTGAGGTTGTCATTCTTATGTGGGTTTGGTTGGTGAAACTATCTATCACATCTGATGAGGAATATACATAACAATGGTTAGGTTTTGGTGTTTATTAAACAAGACAATGTCTTGTTGATGGAGAAAGCTCACTTTAGAATTATTTGATTGAAATTTGATGACTTTATGTACTATCTTATTCTTAGTTGTGCCCAACATTAAAAGATGCTTTAAAGGCTATTAGATCTAGTAAAGTGTCTTGACTTATTATCCATATCCTTCCATGCCCACATGTTTGATTTCTGAATTGCTTTGATTTGGATTTTGATGTTGAAGAAATGGATCTTACACCATAATAGCTTCTCTGATTCATGCTTTCCACCTTATTTGTTCTAGCTTAACTTGTGAAGCACAAGTCTTATCTCCTATACCTAATTTACATGTGACCTAGGTGTAGAGAGTAGCCTCAAATCTTTGATTTGATTCTCTTTAGCACTCATCATGTTCACCATCCTAAGCAAAGGGAATTAAATTTGGTCCCTTCACCAGCCACACCTCTCTACAGTGGTTATCCTGAAAGCCTAAATCTTGGCTGGTTTTGTGTTGTTGAAGAAAATGTTCACTTGGTCCATAATCAAAATGACACACTTTTCAACATTAGGGGTGAGCTTTTTTGGCTTTCCCAGTGGGTTGGTTGGTGGTCCCTCATATACTTTGCTTCAACTCTTTCAGGTGAAGTATGAGACAGGCTCTTTGTGAATGGGAGTAGTGGGGTTGTGGGAGATTCATTTACAGAAGCCATTGTTATGAGTTGTTAACTTTATCAACTAAAATCATCATTATGCAATTACCACACTAAAACAAAGTATAATCTGCGAAAAGGGGGGGGGTATCTGAAGTTCGTAATCAATTGGAATTTATACATATCTATCCTAAAAGCTCAAACTATTAAATGGAGGGACTCACAGGTATATAAGGGGATTGAAAGTCTCAAGACTCAAGGGTAACCTATCGAAGGAATGGAGGTGGATCCAGAGATACTCATGTTCTGTTAGTTCCACGCCATAATCCAAAGATTTTGATTTGACGAAAACAAATTTTATTTTCTTTTACTTTTTGATTTCTTTAAAAAAAATCTTCTGCGAGAGCTGCCATTAACAGGAGCAGGAAAATGCGCTTCGTATGAAGCCATATCAATTAAACCAATTAAAACTCTAAGACTACAGTAGGTTGTTACCAGTGATGAAACAGCTTTATTTTATTTCGGCATTGCATACAAACACTAAGGCCCTGTTTGTTTAGAAGGATTTTACCACCCACATGTTGGACCCAACTTGACTATTGTCCCACCCCAAGAGCCCCTCTAAACAAACGTGGCCTAAGATATCGCACAACCAGTGAAAATAACGAACCCTTATGGCAAAATGTATGGTTACACTTTCCACCCAAAAAAAAAAATATATGTATGGTAAGCCCTAATTAAATCAATGAGGAAATGTCTTTATTACTGGTAAGATTTATGCCCACGGTTAAATATTGCTACATAGTGAGAATTTTTTTTTTAATGATTAAAAGTAATAAAATTTCTATGAGAGAGAGAGAGATACATACATATGTAGCATATAATTTCTTGACAACAGCTTTATAAGTTATCCCTTTCAAAAAATAAATGAATTTCATCAAAGTGTGATTTTCGATGAACAAAAAAATTAAAAAAAGAGGGCCAAGGCCAAGCTTCTTCCGCTGATGCTGATTCGGGTAGTATCTTAGCTAGTCTATCAAATTCCTCTATTGATTAAAACTCAAATTGTTCTCTTTGTTTAAAAAGCAGCTACCACAAACTTTTCATCTCACTCCACGGTTTTAAAATCAGATCGAAATAGGTGGAGTAGGTTGATTCAACTTGGAATCAATGTCATCGAACGCTGCTGATTCTGATGAACCCCAACTCGGAGAACACCGAGTTATACAGAGTCTGCTCAAGTATGATCAGTTGCAGCCAAGTTTCAGCTGAGTCAGATTCTAAAACAATACCAATTTTACATGGCATAACCAGAACATATATTTGTCAATGCCTGGTTTTCAATCCCTTTCGCTATATCCATTTTGAAATTCGAACTAGGGTGGGATGGCGCAAAACATATCAGGACCTAAACTAGGCTTTTCAGCCAACAGGGTGGGCTAAGGTTGAGATTTCCAAGCATGGGTTGAGGCTTTGGGTTAAACCCATTTCGGCCTTGCACCGGTTGATTGGGCCTGACAGCCCAACCTTGGTTCGGGGAGGGCCTAGACTGAGCCCTAGAAACCCTAAGCAGGCATTGGGTTTTCAAAACCCACTCCATCCAGCCCTGTTGCAACATAGTTCTACTGACTCAAATTCATTGGATCTTTACATCTGAGTGTTGAGATGAGAGCTTTTCCTCACAGATTTCATCCAAACCATAAGAACAACAGCAAAGAAATCCACCACATTCTCAAAGGTATACAGAGATATTGCAACTTTACAAGGTGAGATTTAAGAACCAACAGACCAATAGAGGAATTCATTATACATCCCATTGGCTATTCTAAGGTTCAGCTCATGGCGCCTTTAGCTCTAAAATGAAAGACACAACCATCAAAGAAAAATGGAATTTGAAACCAGAACCCTTGTTTTCTCCTTTTAATGTCAGAAAAGAAGAGTGCTTAACAAAATACATCCAAGATGGATACAAATCTCAGAAAAACTGGCCTTAAAAACCAGGTTAAAGGTGAAGGAAACATAAGACCATATCAACCCACAACAAATCTCTTAAGCCTGATTTGTTTAATGAAAAATATAGTGGGGTAGTAGATTGTATGGTTTTCCAAAACAAGCATGCGTTTGTTTGCTTTGGGTGGGAATAAGAAGAGACAACATGTATGAATCAATAGATTATTTTTCTAAAAAAAAGAGAAGAGAATATGTACAAATCAAGGATTCTTGTTTGCTAATGTGGCAAGTCATTTATCACACTCCACCATTCTTAAAAGTTTTATCATTTTGAATAAGATTTTGTGAAAAAAAGAATTGAATGTATAGACCTCACCGTTCACCATTGTTTCCTTTCCTGACTTTCTTATTCTTTAACTCCACACATCTTTACAAAAAAAACAAAAACAAAAAAAAGAACAACACCACACGAGTCCCACACTTCCAATGATTCACCCATTTGTACCCATCAAACAAATGCAGCCCTAAAAACAAGTGTGATAATAAAATGTGTGGGATCTGTGTAAAGGAATCAGAAAACAGGAAATTAAAGGATGGTAAAAACAAGGGATTAGAGAAATGTGTAGGACCCAAACACTTTCCCTCTCTTCTCCTTAATGTCCTAAAAAACAGTAGGATTTTCCTACCTGTACAAACAAACAAGCGAATTTTCTAGAATTTAAAGCGAAACATATCAATTATCCAAGCAACCACCCCATTATTTTCCATCAAACAAACTCAACCTGATGGAACCAATGTGGGACCAACCCCCATATAATTGATATGGGATCGTAGCAAAGTACCTGGTGGCTTCTAAGTCTCTAAGATTCCTCTGCAAAATTCTTCACCTTGATTCTCAGCCAATGCCAGGTGACATAGACACACAAGGTATGACTAAAAGAGTAGCTCTATGTTAACAGACACCCACAGATTAAAATGGTTGATGGATTCGCTTCTTCAAGAGATTGGAAAGCTACAGAGAGCATTAACCACAAATTGGGTACTCGGCCCTTTCAGATTTTCCATTAATAACCCCACTAGCTACTACCTACTTAGAGTGAGGTCAGTGAACAGTCAGAAACCTAAGTCTTCAGGGAAAAAAATTAATTGAGAAAAACTCATCTTTTTTGTCTCAAACCATGAAATTATTCAACAAGATAATAGATCATTTAACACATTCTACTTCACTCAGGTGTGTTATCAAACAAAAAATGCATCCACACAAAGCATATGTTAATGGGAATTTTAATCTGGAGAATCATGTCCTGCTTTTCTTATTTTTTAACATGAAACACTCAAAAAGGATCAAAATAACATGTTAAACAAAAGCCTGTTGATGGCCTTGTAAACATGCTCTCCAGAGATCCACCGACGGGAAGGGTGGCTACAAACTGCAATGTCTAAATAATCACCAATATCTACAATGAAAAACATTAAATTATTAGCTATTTCGATACTTCAAAATTTTTAAATAGCCTCAATTTTTGTGATTTAGATGACATAGAAGAAGCTTGCAATTTTGTTTCATATCTCAACCAAGTCCAAGATCCAAACTTCATCTGGAAAAAGGAAAAAAAAAAACATATCTGAAGTCTTCAAATAAGTAAGCACTTGAATGTCCTTGATCAATTGAGAGTTTAGAGAGCAAACAAAAACAAAAATTCAGGTACTGCAAACCA
The DNA here is from genome assembly GCF_013358625.1 of Macadamia integrifolia. Lineage (NCBI taxonomy): Eukaryota > Viridiplantae > Streptophyta > Magnoliopsida > Proteales > Proteaceae > Macadamia > Macadamia integrifolia. The sequence continues at coordinate 25,016,624 of NC_056570.1, read as the reverse complement.
AAATAAATCCATGAATCAACCACTATACAGAGGAAGACTACATAATATGAATCAACCACTATGAATCAGAAAACCTATCTTGCACATTTAAAATTGAAGCTACAAGCTGGTGGACAAGAATATAGAAACTACATGACCCTAAAACCTTCAAACCAGTGCCAGAGGATCTGTAACATAAAAACCATCTATATCTTGCACGATTAAAATCAAAAGAATGAAATCACGAATGAGTTCATATGCAATCTTTACAACTGATTTCTTCCTTCCATATAGCGATTTTGGGAACAAAAATGAATCTAATTCTATCAATTCAGTACGTTTGAAAATCCTTTAATTGATTAGCTCAATAATCACAAATTTCGACTCGTTCATTCGAAGAATTGCAGTAATTATATCAACAAGACCATGACCATGACCATAACCAACAAAAGTTTCCTATTGGAGTTAAAATGTAAACAACAAACAGTGAGACATCAGAAAATTGGAAATTTCCTCGTTTACGTTACAAAGTGAGAATGTCTTTAGAACCCAAAAGAGATCCTACAATATGAACAATACCCATTTCCAAAAACTGAAATTTATTCAACCTCCATTGCTTGGGCAGCTTTAGCCTTTGCCAATGCTGTCAATTTGGTCTTCACTTTTTTCTTCCCAACTTGAAAGCCACCCGAACCCTTCTTTTTCTTCCCACTACCATCAATCTGAACCCACAAAAACAAAAAATCCCTTTTTTTTATTTTCAATTTCCCCTCATAAGAACATGTTTAGAAGACTGAATCCATGAATCAGAAACCCAAATAATATAAACTACGAAATTGAAAACCTAGGAGGAAAAATAATGTTCAGAAGAGGTCTTTAACTTAGAATGAGAGAGGGTTGTGGAGTAGCTTACTTTCATCTTAGTCTTTTTCATCTGGAATTTTTTTTGCCTCTTCTCTTTCTCTTCTTTCTCTCCTAATGAAACCCAACAAGAAACAAGTAGATCAAAAGATACATGTTAAGATTAAAGTACAGAAGTTAATCAATATAAATAGGGCATTGAAAGAATGGAGTGGAGAGGCAAAGAAAGATTTGATTATTAAGGGGCTGTACTTTGTAGGTCGAATTCGTACTGTTTCTTCCGTCGCGATAAGCTGTTCTTCTTCGACATCTCCCCCTAATTTAACTGTTCAGCGCTGCTACCTCTCCTTCCTTCGCAAACAGTCGAACTGAAAACCCTAAACAGAAAGTTCAAGTTTTTGCCCCTGTGGTATCTAAAAGAATGCTGCCGACGAAGAAACACTTTTTAAATGACAAACATACCCTTGATTGATGTGCAAATGACATGCAAAAAAGGTTAAAATATGAGAAACATGGGCCAAGTAGGAGATCCGGGGCCTAGCAACTTGACGAGGGCATGGACATTGAATGGATCAGCCCAAGCAAGAGAGAGATGGGCCTACAAAATCAAGTTTAAAAACCTAATTGGATACAGCCTTATCCATTTCCATTTGAATAATTTTCTTTATTATTATTTTTTTGGTAAAAAAGGATTTATTTATTGAGAACGGATTACATTCCTGGAATCCGAAACAACATCAGCAGATACAAAAGGATCAGAATTGGGTCAAACTATTCTATCTAAAATAGATAGAGCCCTCCTAGCACGGGAATCAGGTACAACATTAATATCCCTTGGAATGAACTGATAAGATACCCTGTCCATGTAAGTTTCTAGTTGTCGAATATCCGTGAGGATGAGACCAATAGAAATTACAGGGTTCTTTTCATGCTCTGTGAGTGATGTGACCACCTCCATATTGTCACACTCAATAGTAAGATCAAAGATGTCTTTGCCTCAAAGTTTGGGTCCTCATATGTGAGAATTTGCAGCAATGCAAGAACAAAATTTTAATTATGTGGGGATTGAGGATTTTAGGGTTTCTTATATATTAGGGGTGTCAAGTCCGAACCCGGTCAGACTGAGCTTGATAGTTTGAAGCCCGAACTAGCCTGATTTTATTAGTAAATGTGTCGGGGTTTAACCTGGCCTAGTTATAATATGTCATACTAGTGCAAGGCTACTCCCCCGATAGATGCCCAATCGATTAATAGCCAGACTCAACCGACAGGTTTAAAACCTGTTTATGGCTCACTCAGAATTTGTTTAGAGCATGTTTACTGAGTGCAGTATTTTTAAAGCCTGTTTAGAGATAAAATGTGTCATTAGTCTATTTAAAGTCCGTTTAGCCCTATTAAAGATCGACACCCGATCAACCATTTATAAATGAGACCATACCTAGCATATGAGGACCAATTAGTTAAACATGCCAGTCACGGTGCAAGGCCCTTAAGTGAGGAAGCCTGATTAGGCCCAAACTAATTAACATCCCTATTACATATTGTACCGGTAAGGAAACATCACACAAATGCAAGGGAGATCACATCGTGAGGTGGTGAATGTTGCTATCGAGCACTTTTTTTTTTAGTGAAAAATTCTATAGTTTTTTCGAGTGGATTTATACATTGGTGCCGAATCACTTAAAATTCCTTGTGTTTTCTTGACTTCATCTCGTGATACACCATGTGCTTTCTTGATTACATCTCGTGAAGCACGATGTGTTCGGGAGAAGTATGTGAGACTAGAAGTCATTGGATGTGATTTGTTCTTTTTTCTCGTGGAAAACGTGTTTTGTGTTCTTGGAGAACATCGTTTACTGGGTCGAAATAAAGTTCATGGGCTTGAAGGGATTTCTTTCAGAATCTCTGTTAACCCAAAGGCTTAATTTGCTCCTCAAAACTGTAACTAATTGTGCCCAAAGATCTGTTGGCAGGAACCGATCAATCTCTAATTCAACCTCTCACCTAGTGAAGGTAGACTGAAACTTAAATAGTTTCAATGTACTACAGTGTATAGGGTGAAGCCCAACCGATCATGCGCATGTCTCTTGTTCTAAAGAATGTAACAATATGATTTGAATCTGTAATTATTTTTATAAAGTAGATGGATAATGTTTCATACAATACTTGGCACACCATAGCTACCTCTCTAGGTACTACAATATTTAATTATACATCTTCCTGTATGAAAACCCAACACAACCAATGTCACACCAAAATCTTAAAAAGGAATACAAACTATGTCTACCCACTAGAACATATGTAGCAGATCATGACCACCATTGCCCTGAAGAACTGAAGATATATGCAGTCCTCAACAAGTCCCTGGTCATGATACAATGTGTATATTATTATTCAATAACCATCCATGATTAATAATGTCTCTTTAAATCTACTTGGGAGCCATTGCTGGTTCAACTTCGAATTTCATAGGGAAGCCACCGGATTTTGGAGCTGGTGCGACGAAACCAGAGCTTTTCATCTCAGACAATGCTCTTCGCGCGTTTGCTCCTTGTGCTTCACATAATTTGGGAAGAAATATGCCTGCAATTTACGTTTTACGGATATAGTAAATATAATTTAGTGGCTAGCTTTTAAGGATGAGTTCTAACAAATAGTATCAGAGCTAATATATATCAATTTACCTTCACCAGCAGCGAGATTGAAGAAGAGATCAACGATGTTGGGGCAGCTATGGTAGCAACAAGAAGAACAAAGCTTGTGAGTAAAGCGAGACTCCAAGAGGGAATCAGAAGATATCCCCAACGAGTTGCGGTCCAAACCACAAGCCTCAATGCATTGGTCTGTTTCAATCAAATCCTTCACATTCTCTGCCTCTATCTCTGATGTCCGGCAAATGTAAACCTCCTCTCCGCTCCTCTTCACGCTCTTCTCAAGCACACATCTCTTCCCTGCTGATGATACCGCAAATGAGCACTTGTCCTTCTCCAGTTTCTCACAACTGATGGTTCCTTCTCCTGCAACCCATCATTTAAGCTTTAGATTATGATCCAAATACTAGTACAAATTTGAAGAACTCATGTGGATAAAGTACATAAAACATACCTAGGGTGCCTTGCACACATAGAGTGAGAGCAAGAGCCAGACAAGCCAGAGCCTTCAAGCATAAAAAAGAAGCCATATCTGTGCTCCAATCAAACAAGGTAAGAAAGAGAAAGAGGTTTGGGTTGGAGGGATGTTTGGAGGTATTGTTGCTTGGGTTGGGGAAGATCCATGGGATGTAGAGGGCTATTTATAAGGTTATGAAGTGAATAAACAAAAGCCCTTGTCAATGGTGGAAGTAGTGGGGGAAATCACCAGCTGAAAACGAGGAAGGATTGGGGTTGGTGTGAAGAGGACCTGAGCGGAAGGAAGCCTTAGAATTTGGGTTTTGTTGACAGTTCTTTAACTAATTTCTTTGTTCTTTGGTCCATAGAGTCAACATTAGTTCCCAAAGTCATGGAACTAAATATGGCTTTATAATCTCCTTGACAATTGCCTCTTTTAAGGTTTAAAGCATGGTCCGAAAACTCAACAATATTTACTTGAAATTTTGAAAATTTTTATTTTTTTTATTGAAACGAAATGGAATATGAAATACAAAATGTATGTAATTTCGGTCATCTCGCTCATTTTAGCCCAAAAAATACATTGTTTCGTAGAAATTTCGGCCATCTCGATCATTTCGCTTTGTTGATTGTGCTAATTGGCCATGTCAGCCATTAGCACCCCATAATGACCAGCGAAATACATGAAAAAAAAAAAAAATACACCATTTAATTAAAAATTTCGATAATATTTCAGTGATTTTGAAACTGTCGAAACTAAGGGTGTTAATTGATTCAGTTTCGGTGTATACAATGCGGTTTGATTCGGTTCACATTTATTTGGATGAAAGCAAAACCGCATCATTTATTAAACAGTTGCACTTTCTAAAACCACAATCTTTTAGTAAATGGTTTTGTTTTTATAGTTTTTAAATGGTGTCAGTTTCAAGGTTTTAAACTATTTTGATGGGGGTTTATTTTATACGGTTTCTAAAGGGTTAGCAATCGATTTGTTAGTTTATTCGCGTACTTATAAAATTTGTTTTTGTTGATAAATGCTTCAATCTTGAGGCATTGAACAAGCAAAGATATAACTACATAACTACATAACTACATAATAGGAGTAAATTATTAAATATACTCTTCGACAGCCCCTATGGTTTTTAATTTTTTCCTAAATTAAAGTATTATGTTTTGTTAAAACAACCAAATATTTTATCGTTATACGGGTTAATCAGATTGATTTGACAATTAAACGGTTCAGTTTCCATGGTGTCAATTTGGTTTGAAACCATGTTAAAAAGTTAAAACTGATCCGATTCCATTTAACTAATCGATCTAAAACTTGAAACCAGAACCAAACCATTTACTAAAATGTTTTACAATTTCTATATAAACGGCTTGATTCGATTTTTATAAACGGTTTCAATTTCAAATTCACATCCATAATCGGAACACTGAAATAAAACGAGTACTCATAGCTCACCTCCCTTTCTTCAAAATTTCGTTGCATTTTTTACTTAATTATAACGATATGAAGTCATTAGTCATAAATCGTGATTTCTTAAAGGTTTTTCTTCTTCTTCTTCTTCTTCTTAGGAAAGGACTAAGTAGTAGTCTTCCTTGCCCGTCAATCACGGGTGAACCCAACCCTAATCGTAATGACTGCTGCTTCTTTGACTAGTTTGAGGGTTTTTAACGGAATTTTCAAACTACAGGACTGGAGATCAGATCGATCACTATCAATTTGTTGAAACTTTGAAGGTACATTTGATCAAACCCATTACAGACACGTGTTGATTTAACCTTTTTAACTTCTTCTTTTCTTCCATTGATGCTCTTCTTTCTTCTCTGCAACTTTAGGCTTTCAGTTCAGTGGGACTTTCAGACATTTACCAAACCGTCAGGTGCGGAGGAAATCTCGTTGTTTGATTAATTAATCCACATTTATAAAATGGATTGATCTTTGTCAAGGTGTTGGGTCAATAGGTTACAGTAGGAGTGTCAATAGGTCGGGTTGGGTCGATTTCAATTGTGTCTAATCAAGTTTCCTCATTTTAAGATTTGAGTCGGATGAATCTTTACACAAGGGAACTGGAACTCCCAATTCACTTACGCAAGATTCTTGACACGTCAAGAGAATAGTTAAACGATTAGTTAAATTGTCTTATATTTTCAAGACTTCAATAAATAAATAAATAAATAAGAAAATAAGAATCCCAACAAACAAGAAAATTGTATTCTCCTTTGAATCCATTAGCAATTTCATTCCTATTGAAACACTTAGAGATTATTTTAATTTTTTCTTATACCTTTTCTCTCCTTCTCTTTTGATTCCATTGGTAATCTAATTCCTATTAAAACACTAGAGATTATCTTAAAACCCCAACACTACCATCATC